>NC_036855.1:64446737-64484483 GCF_002910315.2 Salvelinus sp. IW2-2015
AATAAACAGGCTACTGTGGCAATGCAAAAAAGTAGGCAGGTTTCAGCGTGTAATTACAAAGAAGCAAAGTTAGTGGTAACAGGAATTGGTGATTCATAGGAAATTAAATGCACAAAATTTGCATTTTTTTTTTTAAAACCTTTATTGAGCTAGGAGTCAGTTTAAGCACAAATTCTTATTAACAATTAATGGCCTAGGAACAGTGGGCTAAATGCCTTGTTCAGGGGCAGAACGACAGATTTTTACCATGTCAGCTCGAGTATTCGATCTAGCAACCTTTCGGTTACGGCCACACTAACCACGAGGCTACCTCCGCCCAAATGCCTACTTAATATTTTGTTACTTCAGTTTTGAGTGTTGTGTCTCAACTTTCACTGTAGCAATGTCTCTGCATCTTTCTCATACTTCTATGTGCAATCAGGCCAATATTTACCATGTGGCACCCTGGCTACACGGCCAATATTTACCATGTGGCACCCGTGACTACACAGCAATATTTACCATGTGGCACCCGTGGCTACACGGCCAATATTTACCATGTGGCACCCGTGGCTACACGGCCAATATTTACCATGTGGCACCCGTGGCTACACTCAGAAAAAAAGGTGCTATCTAGAACCAAAAAGAGTTATCCTATGGGGACAGCCAAAGAACACTTTTGGAACTCTTTTCTAAAAGTGTAGTGATATAGGTTATATGCACAACCTACTTCACAACAATGGAGAGATTTGGGTCAGATAAGTCCAAGATGGAGCTTTGGGGAGAAAACAGCAAGGCGTTAACCAGCTGACTTCCTGAGACTGATACCATCTCTTCACATTAAAAAACAAACTATAGGCCTCCCGTTTCGATCCCAGGCTGTGTCACAACTGGCCGTTTCCGGGAGCCCCATAGGGTGGTGCACAGTTGGCCCAGCGTCGTCCGGGTTAGGGGAGGGTTTGGCCGGGGGGGCTTTACTTGGCTCATCGCGCTCTAGCGATTCCTTGTGGTGGGCCAGGCACCTGCAGGCTGACTTCATTCGTCAGTTGAACGGTGCTTCTGGATTAAGTGGGCGGGTGTTAAGGAATGCGATTTGGCGGGTCATGTTTCGGAGGACGCATGACTCGACCTTCGCCTCTCCCGAGCCCGTTGGGGAGTTGCAGTGATGAGACAAGATTGTAATTGGATATCACGAAATTGGGGATAAAAACAGGGTAAAATACGTACAGTTTCTCTCCTGGGATGTCAAAGCAGCAGCAAACTGTCAAACCATGTTCAGTAAAAGATGGTCATGGTTCGTGTCTAGGGCTAGAGTACGGCAATGTCTTAAATGGCACCCTATTCCATATATAGTGCACTACTTTTGAAAAGAGGGCAAGAGTCCTGTGAAAACATTTTCTATGATCTCTTATTAATTACTTTAGGCCCAACCTTTGGCACTTTGTCTTTCCTTGTTATTATCACAATGTTATGGTCACTACAGAAAATGGAATCTGATATTGCTTTGGAGCAAAGCTCTGCAGCATTAGTAAAGATATGATCAATACAAGTGGATGTCACAGATCCAACACTTTTGGTATGCACTCTAGCTGGTTGAGTGATAACCTGGGTCATATTACAGGCATTAGTCACAGTTAGAAGCTTCCTCTTGAGAGGATTGCTAGATGCTAACCAGTCAATGTTCAGGTCACCCAAAAAAATAGACCTCTCTGTTAACATCACACACATTATCAAGCATTGCACACATATTATCAAAATACTGACTGCTGGCACTTGGTATATGAGATTTAAGAACACTGCATACTAAACTTATATTTTCAGTAATTTATAAATGTCAAGGAAGAGATGCTCAGATCAGACCAGTGGTTTAGTGGAGGGTAAACACAAGTAAACACACTTTATTTTAGCTTGACAGTTTACCCACCTTTTGCAGAAAAATGCATTGAAAGTAGGCGTTACTTTTTTCATAGACCGGCGATCAGAGTTTATCCACCTATTTTCACACCACTGCATCACTTGGTGTGATGTCAGCTTTGTTTGACCCACAAGGGTTAACTACATATTCAGGAATGCACCTACCTGTCAGATATTTACATGTAATTTGAGTATTGACTTAACATTCAGCGAACGTTATGAACAAGACACAGCCTGGAATTATGACAAAAGGGTGCTAACAACTGTCCTTTCAACAGGCTGTCTGTCCTCCCACCTCTGCATTCTAGTCGAGTCATGCTGCATTTACATGGTCTAAATCCCAAATAGCACCCTATTCCCTACATAGTGCACTACTTTTGACCAGAGCCTTATGGGTCCTGGTCTAAAGTAGTTCACTACAGGAAATAGGGTGCCATATGGGGAATGACAGCAGGCAGATTTACACCCACTCTGCCCCCCACCCAGGGGTCCACAGACAACCAGAAGTGAACTGCAGGTTAACCCTGACCCTGCATGATTGAGGCTCATACATAATACATACAGTATTCTGTTGAACTACAGGACACAAGGTGGAAAAACAGATGGATGGATGGAAAACACTCCACATCAAAGGAGATTAGTTCCTCGTCTTACCTACATTTGGGATGCGCACTGGATAAGCACTGACTGAGCAACTGGTTGAGCAAGTAATGTTGTTCGACAGTAGTTACAAGGAATACAAAGAACTATCCTGTGATATGATCTCTCTGAATCATGAGTAAAAAAAAAATGTAAATGGCCTATCAACAACCATGTTCAAGGTATATGTTTATTCTCGCCAGGTTCCTCAGAGCCAGTTACAGTTAGAAAAAATGTTGCCTTCTGTCTGGGGATCTAAGACATTTACTCTTTCCCTAACTGTCTACATGACTTACAGTATCTGCCATCCAAACCACTAACTCATACCTGTCCTGTTGTGTCGTAGCCATACCATATTCTACAGCAAAAGGCATATCCATTATGGGGGGAAATCATGAGGCTAGATAATATCAGTTACTACATGTCCAGTTTCTATGTCCTTACTATACCATTAGATCACAAACTATGCTTGCTTGTTGAGGAGGCAAGTCTGTGTGTGTTCCTGAGACAGTTRGGGGTGGAACYGAAYAGCTCTTTGTTTTCAACATGTCCTTGAYTGGGKAAACTCATGGTTAAAAAGTAAGCCCTTTATCGGGTYACCGAAACACACAAATACTATACAAAGCTACTCCCGCTAGTTTGTGTGTATGTGRMCGCATGWGGGTGTGRGTGRGTGTGACGTGCATGGGCTGTGGAATGTTTCATCTCATAGTGAAGCCATTAGGTCCATGGCCTTGTCAGCCTTGACAGGTCAACAGGCCCACAGGCCAGCCCATCACATAGAGGAATGTGCTAATATTTGTCCTGTCCATCAGGCCTGGTATTCAACAAATTAGACTATGTTTTAAAGGGTGGATGAACAGGAGAGGGGCGGGAGCTCGGAGCACCTGGCTTCAATGATAAGAGCTTCTTTATCATCCAACAAAGATTCTCAGACACTCAACTATGCATCTTTGCTCATCAACACCTGGCAGTTACATACCAAATATGAGATGTCAATGTGATTTGGTGAACACAGCACTTTTCATTGGTTTGGGCTGTGATGATAACAGTAAGTTGTTATTTAGTGTTTGTCATCACAATGGATGAACTTAAATGAACCTCCGGAGGAGTAGCCTTGGCTTGGTGTAATTTCCATCCAGCACCACCACGTCTCTGGTGGAAATCAAGTAATAACAACAGACACAATGGCTTCCAGAAATAGAAGCATTGTTCTAATTTTGTTCTCCAGTCTGCTACTACACCTCTGTCTCGGCCTCTCTGGCAGACATGTCCTCCCGACCATTTCTGCTGATCAGCATACTCCAAGGTTTTCAAACTACTGTTGAGCTGAGCTCACTTACAGCCATGAGCCAGCCAGGGAAAGCAGAGTAAAACCTCTGAAACCTCTTTCCAGACGTCACAACTCACCAGAGGACATGAGGAGTGTATGGGCCCATGTATCCACAGGCATTATTTTTCATCTTCAAAAGACCATTTCATTTTTCTCCCGTGCGTTCTCAGCGAGGAAAGAGGTTTTGGGACTGCTGTTGGAAGTCCGACATCAGATGTGAGTCTGGAGGTTGAATTACTGGGTAAATACCATGGTAGAGGGGAAGGAGGAGCCACTCCAGACACTCAGTCCCTAGCATAACATCATATGGTCCTCATAAACCTTTTACACTGGCGGAGACACATTGGAACTGTTCATGTGGTGTATGTGCCTGTCGTCGTGGACCAAGCATGTGTTTAGGTTGAGGAGAACGACTATGACTAGCGACTCCGTTAACATGAAAGCATTATATAAAGGCCTTCCACCTGGATGAGAACTCCGTTCCTAATTAACAGTCCATACAAATCCTCCTCTCTGCCTCGTTCTAACACATAGGCCGCAAGAGGCTGGCTTTTGTCTCCTTTTGACTTTCAGTGCCAGATTTTTGAAAGAATGGTCCAGTGGACATCTTTTTGTCGAGTGGGCGGCTGTTTGCTGAGCACTGTCGGGCCCCTTAAATATCAATCACACAGAGCTCCATTCACCTCTTTATGGCAGGGGCACCCCAGGTTGACACTGTTCATGGCAGCTGCACACACTCCCTACACAATAACCACAAGTCCCTGCCACCGTAGCTCTCTGACTCAATGCGCCAGATGGAACCAATTCTTTCAGTCTTTTTCATTCCTCTTTTCTCTCATCTTCCAGCTGTTTACAGTTCCCTTTTATCTTCAAGGCAATACTAATGACAGATATGCCCTTTTTGGAAAGCTGGGGGAAAGTGTTCTGGCAACCTGGATATGACTGACAGTCGATCGGAGCTGAGCTGTGAAAACAGGCTTCTATTGTACAGTCTTGAGCTGCTGCAGGGACTGGGATGTAGGATATATGTCACTGGGCTGACTTCTGACACACAGGCTTTAAAAAACGGTTTGGGATAGGGGGCAGCATTTTCACGTTCGGATGAAAAGCGTGCCCAGAGTAAACTTCCTGCTACTCTGGCCAGAAGCTAATATACAGTGGGGCAAAAAAGTATTTAGTCAGCCACCAATTGTGCAGTTCTCCCACTTAAAAAGATGAGAGAGGCCTGTAATTTTCATCATAGGTACACTTCAACTATGACAGACAAAATTAGAAAAAAAAATCCAGAAAATCACATTGTAGGATTTTTTATGAATTATTTGCAAATGATGGTGGAAAATAAGTATTTGGTCAATAACAAAGTTTATCTCAATAGTTTGTTATATACCCTTTGTTGGCAATGACAGAGGTCAACGTTTTCTGTAAGTCTTCACAAGGTTTTCACACACTGTTGCTGGTATTTTGGCCCATTCCTCCATGCAGATCTCCTCTAGAGCAGTGATGTTTTGGGGCTGTTGCTGGGCAACACGGACTTTCAACTCCCTCCAAAGATTTTCTATGGGGTTGAGATCTGGAGACTGGCTAGGCCACTCCAGGACCTTGAAATGCTTCTTACGAAGCCACTCCTTCGTTGTCCGGGCGGTGTGTTTGGGATCATTGTCATGCTGAAAGACCCAACAACGTTTCATCTTCAATGCCCTTGCTGATGGAAGGAGGTTTTCACTCAAAATCTCACGATACATGGCCCCATTCATTCTTTCCTTTACATGGATCAGTCGTCCTGGTCCCTTTGCAGAAAAAACGCCCAAAGCATGATGTTTCCACCCCCATGCTTCACAGTAGGTATGGTGTTCTTTGGATGCAACTCAGCATTCTTTGTCCTCCAAACACGACGAGTTGGTTTTTACCAAAAAGTTCTATTTTGGTTTCATCTGACCATATGACATTCTCCCAATCTTCTTCTGGATCATCCAAATGCTCTCTAGCAAACTTCAGACGGGCCTGGACATGTACTGGCTTAAGCAGGGGAGCACGTCTGGCACTGCAGGATTTGAGTCCCTGGCGGCGTAGTGTGTTACTGATGGTAGGCTTTGTTACTTTGGTCCCAGCTCTCTGCAGGTCATTCCTAGGTCCCCCCATGTGGTTCTGGGATTTTTGCTCACGTTCTTGTGATCATTTTGACCCCACGGGGTGAGATCTTGCGTGGAGCCCCAGATCGAGGGAGATTATCAGTGGTCTTGTATGTCTTCCATTCCTAATAACTGCTCCCACAGTTAATTTCTTCAAACCAAGCTGCTTACCTATTGCAGTTCAGTCTTCCCAGCCTGGTGCAGGTTACAATTTTGTTTCTGGTGTCCTTTGACAGCTCTTTGTTCTTGGCCATGTGGAGTTTGGAGTGTGACTGTTTGAGGTTGTGGACAGGTGTCTTTTATACTGATAACAAGTTCAAACAGGTGCCATTAATACAGGTAACGAGTGGAGGACAGAGGAGCCTCTTAAAGAAGAAGTTACAGGTCTGTGAGAGCCAGAAATCTTGCTTGTTTTGTAGGTGACCAAATACTTATTTTCCACCATAATTTGCAAATAAATTCATAAAAAATCCTACAATGTGATTTTCTGGATTTTTTTTTCTCATTTTGTCTGTCATAGTTGAAGTGTACCTATGATGAAAATTACAGGCGTCTCTCATCTTTTTAAGTGGGAGAACTTGCACAATTGGTGGCTGACTAAATACTTTTTTGCCCCACTGTATGCATATTATTAGTAGTATTGGATAAAAAAACACTCTGAAGTTTCTAAACCTGTTTGAATGACGTCTGTGAGTATAACAGAACTCATATGGCAGGCGAAAACCTGAGAAAAATCCAACCAGGAAGTGGGAAGTCTGAGGTTTGTAGTTTTTCAACTCATTGCCTATCGAATATACAGTGTCTATGGGGTCATATTGCACTTCCTAACGTTTCCACTAGATGTCAACAGTCTTTAGAACCTTGTTTGAGGCTTCTACTGTGAAGTGGGGGCGAATGAGAGCTGAATCAACCAGAGGCCTGCCAGAGTACCATGAGCTGATCACGCGCACACACGTGAGAGCGACCTGCGTTCCATTGCAATTCCACAGAGAAAGGAATTCTCTGGTTGGAACATTATTGAAGATTTATGTTAAAAAGATCCTAAAGATTGATTATATACATCGTTTGACATGTTTCTACGAACTGTAATATAACTTTTTGAACTTTTCATCTGAACTTTCGCCTGGACATCCCCGCGCCTCGTGAGTTTGGATTGTGAACTGAACGCGCTAACAAAAGGAGGTATTTGGACATAAATGATGGACTTTATCGAAGAAATAAAACATTTATTGTGGAACTGGGATTCCTGGGAGTGCATTCTGATGAAGATCATCAAAGGTAAGTGAATATTTATAACGCTATTTCTGACTTCTGTTGACTCCACAATATGGCGGGTATCTGCATTGCTTGTTTTTGTCTGAGCGCCGTACTCAGATTATTGCATGGTTTMCTTTTTCCGRAAAGCTTTTTTGAAATCTGACACAGCGGTTGCATTAAGGAGAAGTATATCTATAATTCTGTGCATAATACTTGTATCTTTTATAAAAGTTTATTATGAGTATTTCTGTAAATTAATGTGGCTCTCTGAAAATTCGGCGGATGTTTTCAAAGCACAACATTACTGACCATAAAGCGCCAATGTAAACTGAGATTTTTGGATATAAATATGAACTTTATCGAACAAAACATACATGTATTGTGTAACATGAAGTCCTATGAGCGTCATCTGATGAAGATCATCAAAGGTTAGTGATTAATTTTATCTCTATTTCTGCTTTTTGTGACTCCTCTCTTTGGCTGGAAAATGGTTGTGTGTGTTTTTGTGACTAGGTTCTGGCCTAACATAATCATATGGTGTGCTTTCGCTGTAAAGTGTTTTTGAAATCAGACACGATGGGTAGATTAACAAGAAGTTAAGCTTTAATTTGGTGTATTGCACTTGTGAATGTATGAAAGTTACATATTTCAAAAAAAAAAAAAGAATTTCGCACGCTGCCTTTTCAGCGGAATGTTGTCGAGGGGTTCCCATAAGACGTTTAACTTCCAATGAAAGAAGGAAAGGAGGACAAGACATTTTGTGTGCCTCCACTGCCTTATGACTCACTCTTCTCCCTTACTCTGATATGGAAGAGGGTTAATTTATGGATCATGAATCTGAGGGATGAGAGGTGATCTGACTGAACCATTATGACTGCCTACACTCTGAGGCCAGCTTATTAAGTACACCACCCCATTCACAAAAATAGTTCACTCCTACTGACAGTGAGTCATTTGGCCATGGCTTGCTATATAAAGCAGGCAGACAGGCATTGAGGCATTCAGTTACTGATCGATTGAGCGTTAGAATGGGCAAAATGAATGACCTAAGCAACTTTGTGCGTGGTATGATCGTCGGTACCAGGTGCGTCGGCTCCAGTATCTCAGAAATGGCCAGCCTCCTGGGCTTTTCACACACTACAGTGTCTAGGGTTTACCGAGAATTGTGAGACCAACCAAAAACATCCAGTCAGCGGCAATCCTGTGGGCGATAACAACTTGCTGATGAGAGGTCGAATGGGAATGGCAAGAATCGTGTATGCTAACAGGCACACTACAAACAGGTAAATAACGGCGCAGTACAACAGTGGTGTGCAGAACGGCATCTCGGAATGAACAACTCGTCAGTCCTTGTCATGGATGGGCTATTGCAGCAGACGACCACTCCTATCAGCTAAAAACAAGAAGAAGCTGCTCCAGTGGGCGCGCGATCACCAACGCTGAACAATTAATGAGTGGAAAAACATTGCCATGTCCGACGAATCCCGATTCCTGTTGTGTCATGCTGATGGCAGAGTCAGGATTTGGCGTAAGCAGCATGAGTCCATGGCCCCATCCTGCCTGGTCTCAACAGTACAGGCAGGTGGTGGTGGTGTAATGGTATGGGGAATGTTTTCCTGGCACACGTTAGGTCCCTTGATACCAATTGAGCAACATTTACATGCCCTGAAGAATTCAGGCTGTTCTGGAGGCAAAGGGGGTCCGACCCAGTACTAGATACCTAATAAACTTGCCACTGAGTGTATATCCTATGTAAAAGATAGGATAGATGGATTGCAGAAATGTTTAAGACAAGCTATCAAAGGAGAATCAGAGGAAATACATCTGAATATCATTCATTTTAAGGCACCTTTGCATGGGCAAAACATTAAGATATAATGTATAGTAAAGCAAATGGTATGTAATGTAATCCAGGGTGAAATAGTGACTACATGTCAAGGTGGAGCCTGAGTGCCAGCCTCCCAGCACTTACTTCTGGTCACAGGCAGTTTAACTTACCAATAGCCTTTACATGGCAAGTGAGCCTGAAATAATGCCATGCCCAAACCATTTTGAATATGCCATTCGACAGGTTTAAGAATGTTTATGAAAGGTTGTGCAAACACTCAGTATTTGTAATGCCAAACTCCAAAAAGAGAATGGGATCGGTGATATTTGAAAAGGATAGCATTCCCCATCTGCTTAAACAGAGGGAGTAGATTGCACTACACCCAAAAGTAAATCAAAGGTCTCTGTCATTCAAAACAAAAACAAGAAGTAACAGGAAGTGACGGCCTAGCGTACATGATCTTAGTTACAAAGGCTGGGTGGTGAGCAGAAAGGATAACACAGAATACCTGTGAATCAGTGTCAATACTAGGCATTTTTTATAGTACTACTGATATTAATTACTGCATTGTTGGAAAAGAGCTTGCAAGAAAAGGCTCTTTCACTGTAAGTTACGAGCTAAGCTTAGCTTACATGACTACCTAGGATCCATACACTGGTTGAACTACCATGCTTCCATTCCAAAACCATAGATGGCCCTATGTTTTGCCATCTTTATTCCTGCTATGGGCCTAAAATGCAAATGGCTGAGATGAAATGGAGTAGAAAAGGGAGGACCGGGAGGAAAATGCGGCACATTGAAGGCACTGCATAAAAGTGATGCACCATTAACCTTTAACAAGGCTAAGAAAAAATAACTAACATACCTTCTGACACTTGTGGGGCAGACTTGTGGCTGGATTATCCACTGCTAAATGTATAGCCTAGACCCAGTCAAATTATGGTTTAACTGTGACATCCAATACAGTCATTCTCTGTGGGCTACATTCCACTCAGATCCTGTTCACAGTCTATCACATGTTTTCCCCATGAATCTTAAACCACTGAGGGAACAACACAGATCTACAACACATCATCAAGGTTGGCAAGCTGACATTGAATTCCAACAGCTTCAACAGGATAGTGATCATTATATGGCTTATAGGCTAATAGTATGCCCAGTATGCCATTTAGATGCCAGTAAATACAATTGTGAAAAGGCACCCTAAAGCTGTGTGGCTCCACTAGACATTGGGTTTCTATTATGTGTGATGTGTGGACACTGGGCATAGCAGCATACATATAGCCTACCAGTCTTACCCAATAACTGGGTGTGTGTATGATATCATACACATTGTCTGATAATGCCAGCCTAAAAAGCATCTGGTGACATCCCACCCTCGCCCCTGTTATGCAAGCCCTGGCCAGAGAACAGAGGGGCCTCCCAATCTTGCTGCTGACAATCCAGTCCAGTGAGAAGGAAAGGTCATTGTTAGATAAGCACAATAGACAGTCTGTTCGGGAAAAGTTCAAGAAAATAGCTTGCAGCTGCAGCGTCTGCCTAGTCGCAGTGATAGTGATAGCAGGAGGTACCCCTGGGGAAAAACTTCATCTAACAGAGAGATGCCCCTCAGAGAGAAAAAATATAATCCACATTAGAGGACAAACTAGGCTATGATTATGGCTATTCTCACTCAACAGCATTTGTAAATCTGAGTCAGATACAATCTCAGAACGTTTGTAGCTAAATTATCCGTAGCTCTCAAGAACCCAAGGAGGCCCAAGGGAGTTTACAGTTGACCCTCTTTTGAATTGAATAAATTATCTCGTGCTCCACAATGTAAACTTTAGTTTGGCAAAATGTATTTAGCCTCAACTCACTCAGTCCAATTTAATTGAAATGTTTTGACATTCACATTATCTACTTGAAAGAGCTCAGAACAAGGATAGCGTTACATCCCCCAAACTGTTATGTTACCAAATACGGTAAAAAAAAAAAGTTTTAATCCATTCGGCAAAATATTTATTGTAGGCTATACTTTAGGTTTGCCAATTGATACAATCGCATATAACCACGAGATAGATTTGCGCTTCCCGAACTCTGTCTGAACGGCATTCGGATAATTTTGTTGCAACTAGCTAAATCCTCGTTAACCCATTATAAACTATCCCCAATAATGTAAAAACTTCAAATGGCGACCGGCTTTACCTCAGAGTAGCGCCTCATTTCCACAGCCATTTCCCCCCCAAAAATGCCAGCAAATATCAATCCCGTTAGATAAATTGTAGCAAAAAAATAAAACGTTTCGTTTTGCCGGATAGCTGCAGCTTTCCCACTGAACTGAGAGTCATGTCTTTCCAACCAAATCCCTCCCTCCTTGAGACCTCTGGAGAGGCGAGGGCTGGACTAGTTTCCATGGAGATGGGGTGTTTGCCCCCCACTTCAATGGATCTGGCCCCTTTCCATTCTCTCTATCCCACACACAAGCTTGCAGCAGTTCTTTGTCTATTAAACAGTATATTTCATAGGAATGACCAAGAGAGACAGATAGGCTCTGGAATTATCCTCAGGACATCATTATCATGTTGTCCACATTCCATTTGGATCTTTTTGACACTCTTCCTAGCCTTCTAACAGCATATAAAGAGAGTGCACAAGACAACACGAGAGTGCTCTCAAATACACACATGCCAGAGGGGTAAGAAAGTCTTGGAGTTGGAAACTTAAGTCAACAAGTGACTATTACAACATATCAAGTGGACAGCATGATGAGCCAGTACAGTATATTCCCACGTTTGGAGAGAGAGATTTATTCATCAACAACAGCTACGAGAGAACCCTATGTTTAGTTCTGGAATGAATAACTACTCAACTCAGCGTGGATATTCTCTCAGGGAAACATTTAGAGAAGATTTCTGTGTAATTGTATGGTTTTGGTGTATCCAACTATTTATAACACAAACTAGCAAAATCACAATGTAACAAGAACATAATCAATAGGCCTACACACGTTTCAACTGCAGAATGATACTCAGAGATGCAGAATGAATCCGCTATTCGTCCAGGAGATAAGATGTCAAAACACATCTCAGAAGATAAAGTCAAGGTTGAACCTTTAAAGGCCTGTGTCAATTAGTGAAATTGTGTAATTATGAACAGCCTCAAGGGCTTGATGATGAGGCTAAAGAGGGAAGGGTTTGTCAAAGACATAATTTCAGGTCAAACTGAATGACGAACACACAGCTAATGATTTGGAAGACAGATGCCATGATTAGTTCCAACAGTCATACATATCTTTAAAATTAGGAGTAAAGACTGTTATCAATTAACATAATACTTAATGAAAAACAAGTTAACAAAATACTTATTTTACAAAACTATTAACAAGATCCATTAAATGTTTTTTTTTACATTATATGTAATTATACTAGGACATTATACTGGTTGGAGACATATCCCAAAGTAATAATTCAGATATTCAAAACAGTTACCAGAATCCATGTGCATATTAGCAGATGTGATTCCTTGTTGTTGGACTGCAGTGTGGATCCTGTCGCTCTCTGGTTAGTTTTATATAAGAGGGCTCTAGATAGGCTTAAACCTCATGCTCTGCTCTCCCAACATTAAACAACACTGCAGTCTGAGTCCAGACTAAACAATACCCAAGGGGGAGGATGCCTGCTAGGAAGATCACCATACTCAAAGTTGTGTCTGTTTTTCACTTTCTTAAGTGTAGGTTCCCTCCAAGCAAAACAGCCTTTTTTAACAATCATTGTTATAATTGTCCAGAGATTTTTGTTCTTTGACATCAAAGAAAAATATGGTCCGTAAACAATATGTGCCCTACCTTTACGCTACTGATTTCTGGAACATTTTCGATGTACTTTAAGAAAAACATGAAAAAACACAAACAAGCCACATGAATTCAAAGTATTGGAAACATGCATGAGTTAACACACGAGTCCACTCAACCTTACTCTGGTTAAGGGAACAGCTATTGGGCCACAGCAGAATTTGAAAAAGAACTGAGCATTTCTATCCAAAACAACTGGCACAAAGTCGACAATCAAGAATCAATGTCCCCTTTCACAGGAAAGGATGCAGAAGATTGAAAAGGGTAATTATAAAGCCTGTCTTTTATATCTACTCTATAATGTAATGCCTAATCATCACAAACAAATGTCAGTTTACAGCTTACCCATAAATCAATTCTCTCATCAATCCCTCTGAGCATCAGCAGTAGAAACATAGATGGGGGAGAGATCAAATCTAAAGCCATTCCACTGGGCACAGACATCAGTTCAATATCTAGTTTTGATTTCKATTTGGTTGAGTTGTCAACTAATGTGAATTCAGTGTGAAATCAACAAAAAATGTCACCATGTCATTGGATTTAGGTTCAAAGTTGGGTGAAAAATAGACGAAATTCCCTTACACGGATAACTTTTTTCAAATCCAAATTTTGTTGTAATGATGTGGAAACAACGTTGATTCAAAATGTGGAGTCGATCTACCTGTCATGAATAGAATCCACACCACAGTTCTACCAAGTCTCCACCTACAGTATGTATCATATATTTTACTCAAACTGTGCACTATTTCATACAGTCCCCCCCCCCCCCCCCGCCCCCGGAGCATCCTTTCATTCTACTGACTGAGGAATGGAGGAAGTCGTAAGATGCAGACATCCGACTCATGTCCCATAACATGTCTCCAGAAAGTCCACAGCTTTGTCAGTATGTCGTTGTACTCTAAGATCTAACTATACTGAACAAAAATATAAACGCAACATGCAACAATTTCAACGATTTTACTGAGTTACAGTTCATATAAGGAAATCAGTCAATTGAAATACCTTCATTAGGCCCTAATCTATGGATTTCACATGACTGTGAATACAGATATGCATCTGTTGGTCACAGATACCTTTAAAAAACAAAATGGGCCTCGGGATCTCGTCACGGTATCTCTGTGCATTCAAATTGCCATCGATAAAATGCAATTGTGTTCGTTGTCCGTAGCTTATGCCTGCCCATACCATAACCCCACCGCCACCATGGGGCACTCTGTTCACAACGTTGACATCAGCAAACCGCTCACCCACACGACGCCATACACGTGGTCTGCGGTTGTGAGGCCAGTTAGACGTAATGCCAAATTCTCTTAAACAACTTGAAGGTGGCTTATGATAAAGAAATGAACATTCAATTATTTGGCAACAGCTCTTGTGGACATTCCTGCAGTCAGCATGCCAATTTCACTCTCCCTCAAAACTTGAGACATCTGTAGCATTGTGTTGTGTGACAAAACTGCACATTTTTCAGTGGCCTTTTATTGGCCCCAGCACAAGGTGCACTTGTGTAATGATCATGCTGTTTAATCAACTTCTTGATATGCCACACCTGTCAGGTGGATGGATTATCTTGGCAAAATGAGAAAGGCTCACTAACAGGGATTTAACAAATTTGTGCACAAAATTGGAGAGAAATAAGCTTTTTGTGTGTATGGAACATTTCTGGGATCTTTTATTTCAGCTCATGAAACGTGGGACCAACAAGTTACATGTTGTGTTTATATTTTTGTTCAGTGTAGTTGTCTCTCGGACATGTCAAAGCTCATAAAGTATAAAGAGTACTGAGTGGACTCTGACAGCTTTGTGCTTCAGATTTGCAGAGGTACTAGTGCTGTTTCATACTGGGAAAGGCTGGCTCCAGTAGCATGGATGCACAACGAAGAACAACCTCCTGGAATCCACTGTGGTGTCGAGAAGTCTTGTCTTCAGGGTTTCTTCTGTGCAATGTAAGCAATACATTACGCTGCTTCTCTGTGAGTGTAACATTAGAAAATTAAATACAGTACAAACCTAAATAAGCACTACTTAAACATTCATAGAGAAATCACCTCCACAACCATGACAGAGAGACTGTTATTGTTTGTATAGGGCTACTTGCACAAGAGAATACAACCTTTTTCAATGCTCGGTCTCAGGAATTTGTCCACAGTTTTGATGGCATAAATCTGTTTTAAAATCATCTCCCTGAGGTCTACAACTCTCCACCTTTTACCCCCTGCTAAAGCCATTCAGGCAAAGGGAAAAAACATACGACCAGGCCAGTGTTTTTTGGACCCGTTACAGGTCCAATGTACCTTGCGTAGGATCCATCGGTCATGTTCAGTGAATCCACAAAAGCCTCAGAAATTTGACAGTAACCCTCTCCAGTACACTGTTGAGCTTTCACCACACCCTTACAACAAAATATTCCTGTGAGAGCCTCTCCTCCGGCATCTGGAGATTTTAAATAGCCACGGGCCAGTGGGTCAAGGGAGTTATGGAAATGAGGATGGGCCAGTCGCATATGAAAGCCTCCAAGCAGCCAAACAGCATAAGGTCTGATTGAATCGCAAGTCTAAACTGCTTCTGTTTTAACATAAAGATGTTTTTTTAGGAACAACATATTCAATTTCAAGACAGGTCATGAGGCACCCTTTAAACTCCAGCAGTCGAGTCCTCTCATGTTGATGTCTATCCAATACTACTGCCCTAAGGCTACAGAGGCAACAAGACTCACCCTATAAATACTTCCTCTCCCCCTACAGTACCAATTTGCATCAAAATAAGCTTCAGGGCCTGTAGACTTTTCAGTGGTTCATCTAGTATCATAATGTAATCGTATCCATCTTCTTTTATCCCTTAGCATCATTGGGCAAAAATATGATTCAATCTCATTCTGTTGCTGAGAAATTTCTCAAAATGGACAAAAATCGGAACTTTTTGTTAACACAAGGAATGCTACTAGAGGCATGTAAGCTATTCGGTGTGTGTGATTGTTTGATTATGCATACTTGTAATAGGTGCTACAGCCTCAGGCACCACTATGACCCCTTTTGACTGTTCTTTTCATATGGAGTCCATTTGGAATCTGTGACCCATGGAGAACGCTGTTACCAAAGGCTGCCATGAGACTTTTAAAAGATCTGCCACTGCTGTCCCCATGTACAAATAATACACATCTCCACAGATCTAAAGTCACTACCACACATGGGATTTATTTTTTATTTCTAATAAACACCCACCTATGTTTTGCAGCACTGTTGGGATTAGGGAAACACTTCAGGACATGATCATGTGACGTATTTGTTATCAGGGAGGAAATTGGCAGCCTCCAGTCACATTAGCCTTCATCCTGATTAGTTCAATGTGTTAATGGTATTATAGCTGTCAGCCTCACATACTGAAAGTAGAGGAATGTCCTGCACATTGTCTTAATTCTTGCTCCAGATGCTTTCTTAAAGGCCCAGTGCAGTCAAAATGTTGTTGAATCTGTGTTTTGTATCATATTGTATAACAGCTGATCAAACTAATACTGCAAAAGTGTGAAAACATTTGATCAGTGTCAGTGTTATTTGGTTGAAAACACAATCTACACAGGACCTTCTAATCAGCCTGTTTGCATTTGCATGGGCGAAAGTTTCGGCTTGCCTGGTGTCATCACCAGGCGGTAAATTGCTAAATAGACAAATAACAAAGAGAGTTCCAAACCTCTGTGCCAATAACTGCTAGTTTTCAGTTTTCCCCTCCCAACTCAGACCACTCCCAGACAGTCCAAGCAAAATTCTAGCTTGATAATTTTTTAGCAAAAAATTATTTTTGCCTATTTTAATGGAAATCTATTACAGTAAGGGACTTAATTGTTACTCAGAAATGATTTGATATTGATATAAAACGGTTCCATTGGGCCTTTAAGAATTACAGGATAAACACATGCATGGAAGTAGTTATTCTCCCTTGTGCCACTCCCTAACCACAGTATTTACTCAAGAGATGTCTAATAATTCATATTCTAACAATCGGAAATCATTGTACTGTTATAGACAGGAATAAATCATACCAAACAGCCCATCATCAATTTCAAGCAGAGAGTAACTGCTCAGCAAGGACCTACCTATACACTCTATTATCTTGCATTTCAGTGGCATTGAAAGGTATTTCCAGACAGCAGACATAATGTTAGTCTGACCATGGTCAGGCAGACCTTGGGAAGGTTCTGACTGAAGCTTCTCCTGCAGGGATGCAGCCTCTGTGAGCCTTGAAACGATTCCTACAGTCTGACACGGAAGAGGGGATTGAGGAGACAGACCCTCTCCGTCTGTCATTAACCAAAGAGGGACAGATAAGAGCCTGGACCTTAAAACACAGGATGGGTCCTATTAAAGGGAAGTACCTTGGAGTATTGTTTTGCATGGACATGCAATAATTCAGATTGAAAGAGTAGTTCTAATACTTTTACTTTCGTCTAGAAGTCTGCATTCCCCCACGCATGAAGCAACATTTTTAAGTAATACTTCAATAAAAGCATACTGTAAAGAAAAAAACTAAATTCACCCAAATTGACTGATATTCAAATGGTAAGAATGATACAAAAGATTCATATATTATTATTTCAGTTAAGATGCCAGATTGGGTATTTAGGGTAGTTCCTATAAAAGGCCTAAAGCGCCCCCTAGTTTCTGTTCACAGTACAGCACTTGCTTTTGAGGTTACTGTATTGAATAAAACAATTTTGGGGAAACTATTGTTGTTCGTAGGTTATTCTATCAACCCAGCAATTCACTCTCATAAAAAAATCTCAACCTTTTTGTGGCAATTATTTATGATTTTCTGCATTATTGTCCACGCAAGTTTCATAAAACAGAAAATGCAAGAATCAGTTTCATAAAACAGTTAATGCATTATATTAAGTTAAAACTACAACATATGGGTTTACTTTATGAACAAATTAAAAGGAAAATTCTCCTTACCTTATCCTTTATGAACTTATTGGAGTATTTTTCAACAATCCATTCTTTGACAACGCAAATGTAGCTCTCTTGCAGAGTATCCTTAAATCTGAATTTTCTGCGCGGAGCGTAGCATACTTTTTTTCTGGATAACGGACTGCAATGCATACAAAAAAAATAAAAAGGGAGAGAACAGGAAACGATGACGGCAGCTCTGCAAAAGTAATTGAAAAATGAATAAATTATCACTATTGTCTTGTATATCAACATATTGTCATTAGAGATCAATTTTATTTGCAAACTTATCCTGTAATTTTACTTCGTGTTCTATTGTTCAATGGTGAACTTGCGAAATAGACCGATTACTTTCGTTCAGATTTAGTTTCCTCTGGGTTATATTATGAATGATGTATTTTTAATGCATTAATATAATTTAAATCCATTTGTTATTAAAATGTCTCATCCGTTGTTGCATTGCTGTTTATCGCCCTATGCATAGCAACGCCCTGTACTAAAATTATAATATTGATAGAACTCCGAAGGTATAGTATACCTACCATTTTGTGCGAATGTTTTGAGCGCCTATCAATGTTGGCATTAGTGCAATATGTTTTTGTGTGCTTATCAATGCGATCATCAATTTAGGCTTATGTATTTTACCCTTTATGTTGAAGTACGACTCCTGGAGGATGGTCCAGGAATTTGACATTGTCTGCAGTAAACAAAATCATTATGAATATTACAGAAATGTATTTCAAATTTGAAGTTATCACAGATCAGATTTAACACTTTCGTTAGGTCACCCAACAGTAGCATTTTCTACCCACTTGACAACCACCCTGCTATCCCAAATTATCATTGTTTTACATCAGTGTAAAAGACAGATGGTGGTATCAATACTGTCTAACAGATATTAAAGTTATTTAAAGTTTGAATAAAGGAGGATCTCATTAATGTGAGTCATGTCAAATTAATCTAAATGGAGAGTAGAAGCTGAAAACAAAACAAGCAAGGTGCAGAGATGGTGTACATCTACTCTAGCCAGTGACAGCTGTGGGCTCTGACTCCAGTAACACACATATATTCAAAGGAGAGGACTAATGTTTACATTAAATGTACCATCAGATGATAGGTTAACAGTCAAAATGTCTCCCAAATGCTACATTAGACCTACAGGAGAACATGATACAGGAATGTTGACACCACAGTCAGCACACAATGAAATACATACATCTGTACATGAACTGTTGTTTAGGGTAAAAGGTTGTAAATAAGTTTATACATCACTTCTTAAAAAACATGCTTTTTGACAAGAGACTGATGTTACAAATTTTTACTGTTTCCAACTCATTCCCATCTTCTGTAGTTTAGGTAGCAGTTGTTACATTTATTGTAGACGTTTTCATTAGCTTGAGTGATTCATTTTGGCATGATATTTTTTTGTTTTATTTACTCTACCCTCAAATGTCTCACCTAATTTCATTGGTGACATGGCAAGCATTTACTGTTATCAGAAGCTGCCAACATTACTGTAAAAGAGTGCATAAGGTCACACATCGTTTATACTTTATCAGAAGCCAAAGATTATCATCAGCTTGTGCAAAATGGCACGCATTATCCATTTTTGGGGGGGGCTACAAACTGTAACATCTAACTTTCTATTAGTATTATTAAATCAGAAAGTATACAAAGTCATACAGACACTGGCATTATCTTAAGTCAAAGGTCTCAAATGCAACACCCCACTTCATCCTACTGATGTAGAGACCCTTTATGATCACCTCCTGAATACATAGAGCTATATGATCACATTTCCTGAAATACAGGTCCAGTTGAGGAACAAAACACCAATAAGGATGAAGCTCAGAAGTCCGGGAAAGAATCAGACAAAAAAAAAAAAAAATGGCCACACAGTCAAAAACACAGTAATATGTTTTGCTTCACCCAGGGTTTTTGTTTCCTGGGGATGAGTTTAGCTGAGCACCACATGGCGGTCAAACACAGACTTCCTCTGTTCCTGGACCTGCCTCCGCCAGCGCTGCTGAGCGTGCTCCACTTTGTTCAGCATGTTGGGACGAGAGGTCGAACGAGACAATACGTTGTGGGCGTTGGCGAAAGGCTGCTGGTCCTGAACCCAAGAGACAGATGTTACAGTGAAATTGTGACAAGCTAGAGTTGACCTTTTTCAGAAACATTTCCAAACACAATTCTCTATGAGATATTCATCAAATCAATTTACAGCATGAGACAAATCTGAAAACATCACCACATACATTGCCCCAACAAGTCACACAATACGAGAGCCACAATCAAACATGTCATGGCTACAACAACTGCTTTGACTTAAAGGCCACCACTATAGTTGGGATGGGCAACATGAACACATACCCCGACATCATCATCATTCTGGAGCTGTGAGTGTCCAAAGAGCCTCCTCTTCAGCATGGGCTCCAGCAGGGTCAGGTACACCATGTAGAGGAAAAGCAGGCCCAGGATGGACAGGTAGATTATGATAGTCACCTGGAACACAGTGGACACAAATCAAATCAAAATGTTATTTGTCACATGTGCCAAATACAACAGGTAGAGCTTACCATGAAATGCTTACTTACAAGCCCTTATCCAACAATGCAGTTCAAGAAAGAGTTAATAAAATATTTACAAAATAAAATCAATCAAAAAGTAACATGTACATAACAATAACAAAGCTATATACAGGGGGTACCGGTACCGAGTCAATGTGCGGTGATACAGGTTAGTCGAGGTCATTTGTAAAGTGGCTATGCATAGATAATAAACAGTGAGTAGCAGCAGTGTAAAAACAAAGGGTTGGGTCAATGTAAATAGTCCGGGTGGCCATTTGATTAGTTGATCAGCAGTCAAACTCATTAGGCCTTGGCTGCCTGCAAACGCTCCCTAAAACACTTCTGCGAGCAGGCCTTTCTAATCGACCTGTCCCAGGTATCCTGGAAGGATATTGACCTCATCCCGTCAGTCGAGGATGCCTGGTCGTTCTTTAAAAGTAATTTCCTCACCATCTTAAATAAGCATGCCCCTTTCAAAAAATGTAGAACTAAGAACAGATATAGGCCTTGGTTCACTCCAGACCTGACTGCCCTTGACCAGCACAAAAACATCCTGTGCGGACTGCAATAGCATTGAATAGTCCCCGCGATATGCAACTGTTCAGGGAAGTCAGGAACCAATACGCACAGTCAGTCAGGAAAGCAAAGACTAGCTTTTTCAAACAGAAATTTGCATCCTGTAGCTCTAACTCCAAAAAGTTTTGGGACACTGTAAAGTCCATGGAGAACAAGAGCACCTCCTCCCAACTGCCCACTGCACTGAGGCTAGGCGATACGGTCAACACCGATAAATCCATGATAATCGAAAATTTCAATAAGCATTTCTCTACGGCTGGCCATGCTTTCCTCCTGGCTACCCCAACCACAACCCCGGCCAACAGCTCCGCACCCCTCGCAGCTATTTGCCCGAGCCTCCTCAGCTTCTCCTTCACCCAAATCCAGATCGCAGATGTTCTGAAAGCGCTGCAAAACCTGGACCCGTACAAATCAGCTGGGCTAGACAATCTGACCGTCTCTTTCTAAAATTATCCGCCGCCATTGTTGCAACCCCTATTACCAGTCTATCCATTTCTCCTTCATTTAGTCCGAGATCCCTAAAGATTGGAAAGCTGCCGTGGTCATCCCCCTCTGCAAAGGGGGTGACACACTAGACCCAAACTGTTACAGACCTATATCCATCCTGCCCTGCCTTTCTAAAGTCTTTGAAAGCCAAGTTAATACAGATCACTGACCATTTCGAATCCCACCGTACCTTCTCCGCTGTGCAATCCGGTTTCCGAGCTGGTCACAGGTACTAAACGATATCATAACCGCCATCGATAAAATACAGTACTGTGCAGCCAAGGCTTTCGACTCTGTCAATCACCATATTCTTATCGGCAGACTCAATAACCTTGGTTTCACAAATGACTGCCTCGCCTAGTTCACCAACTACTTCGCAGATAGTCTCTATGGGGGTACCACAGGGTTCAATTCTCGGGCCGACTATTTTCTCTCTATATATCAACGATGTCGCTCTTGCTGCGGGTGATTCCCTGATCATCCTCTACGCAGACAACACCATTCTGTATACATCTGGCCCTTTGGACACTGTGTTAACTAACCTCCAAACAGCTTCAATGCCATACAACACTCCTTCCGTGGCTTCCAACTGCTCTTAAACGCTAGCAAAACCAAATGCAAGCTTTTCAACCAGTCGCTGCCCGCACCCGCCCGCCCGACTAGCATCACTACTCTGGACGGTTCTAACTTAGAATACGTGGACAACTACAAATACCTAGGTGTCTGGCTAGACTGTAAACTCTCCTTCCAGACTCATATCAAACATCTCCAATCCAAAATCAAATCTAGAATCGTCTTTCTATTTCGCAACAAAGCCTCTTTCACTCACGCCGCCAAACTTACCCTAGTAAAACTGACTATCCTACCGATCCTCGACTTCGGCGATGTCATCTACAAAATAGCTTCCAATACTCTACTCAGCAAATTGGATGCAGTCAGTGCCATCCGTTTTGTTACCAAAGCACCTTATACCACCCACCACTGCGACCTGTATGCTCCAGTCGGCTGGCCCTCGCTACATATTCGTTGCCAGACCCACCGGCTCCAGGTCATCTACAAGTCTATGCTAGGTAAAGCTCTGCCTTATCTCAGCTCACTGGTCACGATAACACCCACCCTTAGCACACACTCCAGCAGGTATGTCTCACTTATCATCCCCAAAGCCAACACCTCCTTCGCCTTCCCTTCCAGTTCTCTGCTGCCAGTGACTGGAACGAATTCCAAAAATCGCTGAAGCTGGAGACTTACATTTCCCTCACTAACTTTAAACATCAGCTATCTGAGCAGCTAACCGATCGCTGCAGCTGTACATAGGCCAACTGTAAATAGCCCACCCAATCTACCTACCTCATCCCCATACTGTTTCTATTTACTTTGCTGCTCTTTTGCACACCAGTATCACTACTTACACACCATCATCTGCTCATCTATCACTCCAGTGTTAATCTGCTAAATTGTAATTACTTTGCTACTATGGCCTATTTATTGGCATACCTCCTCATGCCATTTGCACACACTGTATATAGACTTTCTGTTTTTTCTATTGTGTTGACTGTACGCTTGTTTATTCCATGTAACTCTGTGTTGTTGTTTCTGTCGCACTGCTTTGCTTTATCTTGGCCAGGTCGCAGTTGTGAATGAGAACTTGTTCTTAACTAGCCTACCAGGTTAAATAAAGGTGAAATAAAAACAAATTGACTCCATTTCAGCTCCATAATAATAGACAGAGTTGACTGGTTAGTAGCAGAGCATATGCGCCGATGCTATCCCACTTGGGCACACCGTTGCGTGATATCCCATCGCCGAAATCGTAAAGTCCCCTGTGTTTCAGGAACATTGAATAAAATTATATTTGAAACTACTTTGCCTGTTGTCCTTCTGCCGTTGGGAATTTAAGCAAAAATGTTCACATGAAAGTATGAAGAATCATCTCCTCTCTGCTTTACCACATGGCAGGATAGCAACGGCACATGTGCGGCTAGCTGGTCGGTAGATTTCCCAGACTTACCTTGATAGTTCCAGAACTCCTCTCCTCATATTTGCATTCACAACGCAGACAGTACGCCTCCACATCCTTTTCATCAACGGGCATTGGCTCCACAACATGAAGGCAGTTACTGAAAACCAAATATACAATTAAATCGGAATATCTCTTCGAAAGCACAGTGAGGTTGAAGTCTGTAACAGTGTAAAATGATGACAGTGTAAAATTACAGTTAGCCTAATCCAATTACAGTTAGCCTAATCCATCAGACACCACCATACATTCACCACACCTCAGACAGTGGTCATGTTCCACTGCATGCATCAACCAAATGGTGCATGCCACATCATGGACTGTCATCGATTGACAGATTGTTATAACATATGGTATGGTTAGCTGATAGGTAAAACACCTATCCAGGTGTTGTTACGATCTGGCAACGTCTAAGCAGTGGAACACGACCAGTATGTAATCATCTGTAAATTACAATCATGACAACACAACATACCAATCCTTTAGAGATACATTTTGTTTGTTAGATCTGTCCATCGATGTCTCTGTACGGTGGGCAGTACATTTACACCGGATATCCTCTGAATTCTATGGGAAAAGTTGGGGAAACGGTCAGGCTGTGATATCAGAGAACATTTTATGCCATAAAATGGTGATATAACTAGCTACCTGTCTTCTAAAATAATCTTACACAGCCAGTAGAATAATCACATTTACTGTAACTTTACTGAGCAGGTTACCAGCTTGCTAGTTAACTAACTTTGTCCTTCCTTGTGACGACAATCAATGGCTTACTAGCCTGATCCATATTTGGCTAGCTAGCTAACTACAGCAACTAGCCAGCTGACCCAACAACTAGCATTAAACAATGTTAATATAAATAGATTTTATTTATTTAAAGCAAAGAAGTCATGTGAACAACAGAGCCTACTTTAGCATCCGTCGTCTGTGTTGCATCAATAGCAAACCAACAAGAAGAGCGAGCAGCTTGAAGGCAACACTCGACATCAATATTTATATGTTGAAGTCCCAGAGTACAAGCTACTAAGAAAACTAGAGAAGCGATATCCTGAAATCAGATACACGTTTTTTTTTTAACTGACAACAATCATTCTGCTAGCATCAAACATTTCTTTCGACTGATCAGCTGACAAATGCCTGACATCTCTTCCTGTGCGCGTAAATAGCATTCCCGGGTAAACAGCTCGGGGAACAAAAACATATAGCAATGATGGCCTTTCTGTGAGGGTCCTTGCTATCCGGCATCCGTGGGTGTGCATACCCCCTTAGATTTTTTCATAGTTTATAAAATCTCCTAAACCTGTGTTTACAGCCAGCCTTATTTTTTTAGCGTTTATCATAAAACCATACGACGAACCATGCGGAGTTAGTGCCTACAAAAAGACGCCATTACTATTTCTCTTTATAAAGTTGAAATTTAAAAGGTTAAGGCACAGATAGAACAATGAGACAGATATTTCACCGGATGTATACATGTGATGAGATGGATTTTGGCCGACAATCTGCACATTTTCTCATCGATTATACATGTTATCTCAATACAGTTTTATGTTCCCAAACTACAAATATGTTATGCAGACTTTACCCATTGCCAAAGTTGTAAGAAACCGTATCGTGTAAGAGTGCAAAGGCGAATTGAGTTATTGCACACGCGCACTTGTGTTCCCTAACGAAAATATGCAGAGGCCAACAGGATCTCCCTAGGTGACAGCGTGGCAGGCAATATTTTTGTTTAATTCAAGAGCAAAAACAATTATAAACTAACTGAACACAATAACTCATGTTATAGAGCCTATATAAAAAACGACATAATTAATGTATTATTTTGATTTGGACAATGTTGTTGCTTATATTGAAAATAGCATATCAGAAAGCAAAAGAAGTAAAGCAAAAGCACAATATTATGTTTATTTGCTTTATTTACAACATGTTATATGTACAAACATAAAAATATAGACATACATTTATTTGCTAAGTCATAAGTGAATAGAGCAATTCTATTTTACAAACCTCTCATTCCATATCTGGAATGTATAATCTCACTTGATCCCCCTCATATTGCTCTACATTTCTAGTCACACCACTCAATAATCTCACTTCTATGAGTAGTGAAAAGTAGTCTTTGGTATCTGTTTGAATGATCATAGTGAAGAGCTAGTCTTGGTCCATGGGCATTTGTTGTTCACTCAAAGCCCAGTGCATGGAATATTCACTGTCTGGTCATTTATGAAGTAAAACCATGTTTTCAGGACAGTGGAAAACGCTAACATTAATTTGAGCAGCAAAATACAGGTTGTGAGGGGATGGTGTTTGATATCTGCACACGTGTCAGGAATGCAGTTAACTACAATACGTTAACATTTTCATCTAATACTTTTTACACAATATACAATACATTCATAAGGATAATTTATTTTGTGGTATCACTACATTCTTTGTAGTGCTTTAAAGTTCCCACCATAAAGTCACATTTGTGCTATATTCTTTTCTCATATTCAGGCATATTTCTGTCAACAATTCTGATCTAAATGTGAAACATGATTTTAATAATGTATGTTATAAGTATACACTATCTATGTGGTTGACATTTAGCATAAACCTCAGTTAACTTTTTATACATAATCAAGAGTCTTTTCTCATCCGCTTTCTATGCTATTGGTGAAAGTTCCGTTTACCATAATTATTTTCAAGATGTTGTTACACCAGTATGCAAATCGAAGCTTTCATGAATTTAAATGCTAACAATCAAATCAGCTTACCACTTCAAGCTTTATTCCTGAGAATGAAAGTTTAAAATCAAAAGGAAAAGACAAAGTCTGTCTAAACGTTGCAATGCTCACACACAGGAGTGTATGGAGGTATCAGAGATAGATGTGGTATCGAAGCACAAAAACTTAGCTCTAGAATGTAGACCAGATGTGATAGCGGGAGCTGCCACTTGTCTCCACCATGACAGTCCACTACCCACCTATTCCCAGAAGGTCCAATTGAAGTCCATTTGAGGAAAGTGTCCGAGTCCATCTCTCTTWGTCAACTCTAGKCTCAGTCAGTCTCTGTACAGAKAGGAMAAGTAAAGGACTCTTTTCTAGGGAGTAACTGGTAAAAGCGTTTTCTGAGATATCCACGAAGCAACTTGATGATAGTGCCTTCTTAAGGGCGAAGGAATCTCAAGACTTTAGAACGTAGAAATCGGATGAAGGATTTGGGGAACATTTCTCTTGACTCCTGTGCTGTGTAGTTGAAGAAGTTCTGTGGGTGGGCCAATACATCAAACAGTGCCTTCATAAGCTTCTTGTCCTGAGAAGAGAATGTAAACCAACAATTAGTACAGGTTAGAGTTCAATCTGAGACAGAGCCAACAATCATCTGACATTTTTACGTTGGTGCTCAAGTGAAGTTTGCATCCTGAATTTCTTATTGTGTCCACAAGAGGGTAGTATATGTCAGACAAAAGCTTTTTCCACAGGAAATACATGAAATCTTTACCTTGAGAATTTCTTGGTGATTTTCAGAGGCATATAATCTTCCATCTCTGACTATATCTTCGATGAGTTCCTGGTAGTCCTCTGAAACATATATCATATATAAACATACCCAAGAGTATATTTCTATATTATTTGTGCAATTGGAAGTAGGTGATACTTTTGTGGTATTATGTAGACCTATCCAGACTTAAAATTCCAAATTAAATTACATTTCACAGACACTTGATCCATTGTTTTTAAGCATGTGTGATTTAAATGTCAATATTTCCACCAATAAGGATGTCTCTTACCATCATAGGTCACATAAGGGACTTGGAAGCCCTTTCCACTGTTCCCTTCATTCGATTTAAACTGTATCCACAGCCTCTTGGAGCGGGAGGTGAAGGCAATAGGCCGTTCATAGGTCTGGCAGGTCTCATAGGTCGTCACAGAGTTGGAGAGAGCTGTGAATTGAGGAAATGGTCACATTATGACAAATCAAACACTAGTGCCATTCATTACTCTGAAAGTGGCAAGATCTAATGGTCTATTAGAAGCCCATAGTAACCCCCATGATCTCTGAGAGGTGCTATGCTATTATGCAGAACCTCCTACCAACACTGCCACCATCTTATAATTCTTTAAGACATTCATCACCAACATCTGGTCACCTGCAGTGAAATCACATTAGCACCTTGATAACACCCAGTCACCTAACAAGCCCTAACCTCCAACACGACAGACAGAAAAGACAGACGCATGCATGCACGCACACACAGAAAAACAAACACTCACAGCTCTTTCTCATGACCAGGTAGTCTCCACACTCATCCTCGATGGGGAGGAAGATCTCTGGGACCACGATGAGGATTCTGCGCTTGGGCGGTGGGTTGATGGTCCAGGTGCACTCAATGTTGGCTGGGTAGTTCCCTGGGTAGTTGGGAGACTCGATGTAGCCAGTGAAATCTCCCATCTCTCCCCCACAGTGTCTGTCTGTGAGGTGACAGGATAGTGTCAAATAGTTTACGCTGCCTTGGTGCTGCGACGCTCATTATCTACAGTAGCATCTCAAAGCAGGACAGGAGCAATATTTATTTGAGCACAGTAGAGAAATCTGCATGTAGTTTTAGTTTACTCTATGTGTAGCCATTAAATACATTTAAAGTGTGAAGCCATTAACACACAAATACATACACCTTCACGCACAAATGTACGCACACACATACAACTCTTGTGTGAACATACATACTTTTGCACTGCATGATGTTGGTGGAGCCGTCAAAGTCGGTGGTGGTATTTCCTGGGCAGGAGATGCAGTAATTCTGACCAAACTCCATCTGATACGTCCCCATGGGACAACGGATACAGCGGTGTGTGCTGGTGTTGTAGTAATGTCCCGGTGAACACTGGACTACAGGAGCAGAATGGAGTGTACCACGGTTTAGCACCTTTCAAACACCAACATACAATAACATAAACCAATGTAGTATATTTCCATAAAACAGAAACTGCAGGGGAGTTCCCTTATTAATTAAAGATCCAGAGAGTCTTCCAAATGACACCCTATTCCCTATATAGTGCACTACTTTTGACCAGGATCCATAGGGCTCTGGTCAAAAGTAATGAATTATGTAGGGAATAGGGTGCCATTTGGGGCGCAACCCCAGACTTTACAGGCATAACTAAATGGGATGGATAAGCTGACCCCTCACCTTTGGTCTCACACTCCTGGAAGGACACGGCACCATTGTGTTTGGTGACCAGGTGTCCTCCACAGTGGAAACAGGAAGTGCGCCCCACCTCTGGCTGGTAGGTACCCAGGGGACAGGGCAGGCAAGGGATGAAGCCATCATGGGAGAACTGACCAGGGGGACATTGACCTGGGAAAACAACAGAGGACTGGTCAGAGGGACACTTGTTTCACTCAGTCTGCTCAAAGCAACATTCCCATCGTACATGTGGTCATTTAGCAGACAGACACTCTTATCCAGAGCGACTTAAAGACGAGCACTCTACCACAATAAGACTAAGGCCAGGAGAGCAGATGTCAGTGGAGTGATGTAACGCAAGAACATTATCTACCATGGAACAACCTCTCTCATATCTCCTGACTGACTTTAACAAACTGTCTCTCCCCATAGCTCTTTTTTGTTTAGTCTATTGGTGAGGAAAGCAGGAGATGGGATCTGTGGCTTAGCCACAAATTGGCTGTGATAACAGTGTTTGGGGGAGTGAAAACATGGTGGCCCCTTCTTCTCTTTATTCAGGAGTGGGCAGGGGCCGGGTGTGGCTGTTTAATTCAAACAGGGCTTGAATGTTCCGAGGCTTACACAACTTTATACAAAGCAGCACATCTGCCTGTGGGGAGATTTTGATCAGAGTATCACCCCTTCCTGTGTATTTCATATACAGTGGGGAGAACAAGTATTTGATACACTGCCGATTTTGCAGATTTTCCTACTTACAAAGCATGTAGAGGTCTGTAATTTTTTATCATAGGTACACTTCAACTGTGAGAGACAGAATCTAAAAAAATCCAGAAAATCACATTGTATGATTTTTAAGTAATTAATTTGCATTTTATTGCATGACATAAGTATTTGATAACCTACCAACCAGTAAGAATTCCGGCTCTCACAGACCTGTTCGTTTTTCTTTAAGAAGCCCTCCTGTTCTCCACTCATTACCTATATTAACTGCACCTGTTTGAACTTCGTTACCTGTAATAAAGAAGACATCCTGTCCACACACTCAATCAAACAGACTCCAACCTCTCCACAATGGACCAGAGAGCTGTGTAAGGACTCAGGAGTTGTAGACCTGCACAGGCTGAGGAGGCTACAGGCAATAGGCAAGCAGCTTTGTGAGAAGGCACAAACTGTTGCGCCAATTATTAGAAAATGGAGTTCAAGATGACGGTCAATCACCCTCGGTCTGGGGCTCCATGCAAGATCTCACCTCGTGGGGCATCAATGATCATGAGGAAGGTGGGGGATCAGCCCAGAACTACACGGCAGGACCTGGTCAATGACCTGAAGAGAGCTGGGACCACAGTCTCAAAGAAAACCATTAGTACCACACTACGCCGGCATGGATTAAAATCCTGCAGCGCACGCAAGGTCCACCGGCTCAACCAGCGCATGTCCAGCCCGTCTTGAAGTTTGCCAATGACCATCTGGAGATCCAGAGGAGGAATGGGAGAAGGTCATGTGGTCTGATGAGAGAAAAATTGTGCTTTTTGGTCTGAACTCCACTCGCTGTGTTTGGAGGAAGAAGAAGGATGAGTACAACCCAAGAACAGCATCCCAACCGTGAAGCATGGAGGTGGAAACATAATTCTTTGGGATGCCTTTCTGCAAAGGGACAGGACGGACTGCACCGTATTGAGGGAGGATGATGGGGCCATGTATCGCGAGATCTTGGCCAACAACCTCCTTCCCTCAGTAAGAGCATTGAAGATGGGTCCGTGGCTGGTCTTCCAGCATGACAATGACCCAAAACACACAGCCAGCAACAAAGTGAGCGTAGAAACATCTCAAGGTCCTGGAGTGGCCTAGCCGTCTCCAGACCTGAACCCAATAGAAAATCTTGGAGGGAGCTGAAAGTCCGTATTGCCCAGCGACAGCCCGAAACCTGAAGGATCTGGAGAAGGTCTGTATGGAGGAGTGGGCCAAAATCCCTGCTGCAGTGTGTGCAAACCTGGGCAAGAACTACAGGAAACGTATGATCTCTGTAATTGCAAACAAAGGTTTCTGTACCAAATATTAAGTTTGGCTTTTCTGATGTATCAAATACTTATGTCATGCAATAAAATGCAAATTAATTGCTTAAAATCATACAATGTGATTTTCTGATTTTTGTTTTAGATTCCGTCTCTCACAGTTGAAGTACCTATTGATAAAATTACAGACCTCTACATGCTTTGTAAGTAGGAAACGGAGTAGGATTCTGACTGGGAGACTAGTTTAAAGATCACTTTTTTTAAATATCAAACCATGAGGGGAAACTATGCCCAGGTCTTTGAAGGAGCTCAGTGTATTTTGCTGCAGTTATCTTTATGATGGTTGAGTAAGTATCTAAGGTGACTCACGTCTCCTGTCTGGTGCACAGTTAGGATACATATGATTACTCATATCCTCAACTCTTGAGCCTTACCTCCACACTCAGAGATATTCCACGCCCCAACGACCTGGGGCTTCCTCTCACCTCTGGCCCTGGGCAGGCCTCGCAAGAATTCTTCCCCTCTTCATCTTGGTACATTCCAGCTGGACACAGAACACATCTTCCCTGATCCCTGTCATAGTACGTTCCAACAGTGCAGCTCACTAGCAAAAGGTAGAAGAATGAGGCAGATTGGCTAGATAATAGGGACACACACACACACACACACACACACACACACTGGCATTCAAGCCCACCACAAGAAGCCCAGTGTTAAGCTGTTAAAAAGGCATTGCAAATCAACCTGATGCAGCTATGCAAAAATAAAGACACAAGAGCACTGAGCTGCTCTCCAGATGCCTTTGTGTCCCACATCAAACAAGTTCTTACACTTCACATAACACCGGTGTGCATTGGGGAAAGAACTCTACATACCATCCTAAGCACCCTCACCTCTACCAAAGCACACACAGAGCCAGTCAAAATGAGTGTTTGTCTGTTATCTCACAAGAGCGTGCAAAGCCTGATTACAGGGATGCACACCATCAGCTTTCATTTCCCCCTTTTAATGTTTTACTTTGTAGAACAACGTCTCTAATTTATGTTTGAATTATTGTGTGTGTCTGGTGATGTCAAGAACTTCTTAAATGGGGAAATTACATCTAATCATCTCACCGAACAGAGAGCAGTGAAGTGAAATCATTTTGCGTTTTCATAAAAAAATATCCCTCAAGACAATCTAAGAAGAGCTTTTCAGGAGAGAACCAGCCATAATGAGTTAATGAGGAACACACAAAGCCTTTAACACACATCCATTATAACTTGATTTTCCTTAAGAGAAAGAAAATGTCATTCTCACAAGAGCAGTTAATTTTTTCTGCCTTTTGTTTATCCTGAATGACCATGAGGAGCCACCGTCGCATTGTCTCCACCAGCTTTTATTGGATGCAGAGAGCGAGAGAAGAGAAGAGCGAGAGAAAAAAAACCTTGAAGCCTTTCAAATGCAGAGGCAATTCTATAGAGTCCTCGAATTGATGGCCCCAAAGAGGTTTAAAAGACCTTTCACCTCTATTCAAGTATTTGATGACATAGGCAAACACTATGGTATCACAATAGTAAGGAGCTGAACCCAATAAAAGGGGTCAGAGTTCTGAATCCACCCATTCTGCCTGCCCCAATCCCTTCTTGCGCCTATCAAGCAGAGGCCCAAACAGCTGATGCTAATGAATTCCCATGGAGTGGCTGAAGTCAATTCTCCGCAGCAGTTTAGTGGCTGGGGTCATGCAGAGTGGCCCTGACTGAGGGGGGATATAGCACTCAAACTCCCAGCTTGAATCAACAGCACTTCCTAATCCTCTCCAATGTTAAAACGAACATGCACTATTTTACGTAACAGAGATCGAGAGAATACTTGTACACTACACACTGGCAGAAACTAAAGTCCAACATACAGCTGATTCTTATACCGGGTTGAGGCATACGGAAATGGAAATGTTGTTGTTGATCAATCATGAATGATTTAGAATGAAAAGAAAAATCTGATCACACATATGGAATATTTCACCGGTTGGTTTATTGGAATACTGCCGTGTACTATATAATGCGATTCATAACGTTCACAATGTTTGAGAGAAAGAGCGCTAGATATTTTAAAAGTCAGGAATAAGAAGGCATTGCTTTTCTCTCAGTACTAGTGAGGCTGAGGCCGTGTTGTTGTGGAGGATTTCTCTCCCCACTGAAGCAGTGAGAACGAGCCCCAACTGGATTTACAATGGAGTGGGCAAACTGAAAGGGTTAAACTGCACTTAGTGAGCTTAGCCAGGGGTGGAGGGAAAAATATAGCTCCATTATAGAGCTGGGGGTTACGGCTCCCTTTCAGCCCCACTTCCAAATGACATGTCTACACCCCTGCCTGTCCACTGGTCTGCTTAATGATCATCTGAAACTAACTGCAGTGTGGGAATCCTACACTCTGGTAACTTTACTCGCCTGAGTTAAAAAAAATAAGTCTTAAGATTTAAGTAGCTAATTTGAAACACAAAAACAACAAGCAACAAAGCTACAAAGCAAAAACAACATCTAAGGGTAATTTGAATCCAGGCCAGGATTCAGGATTCAAATCCAGGTTAGTCTCCTGTTATTTGGAGGCAGAAAAAAACAGACACCAGCAAGAGTCCTCTTTGCTGGGGATAGCCTGGATTAAGAGATGCTTGGTTTGTAAAACATTTAGACATTTCTGCCAAAGATGATTAAGTTTCATGATTTTTCCCTCTTGTGTGAAAATCAATACATTTCACCAGCTCTGGGCAGTCTTTATTCTTAAAAAGCTCGGATGAACCAGAATGGATCAAACACCATCCTTCCCCCACTCAACCCCCTCATCCTCACCCACTCAACCCCCTCCATCCTCACCCACTCAACTCCCTCCATCCTCACCCACTCAACCCCCTCCATCCTCACCCACTCAACTCCTCCATCCTCACCCACTCAACCCTCCATCCTCCCCACTAACTCCCTCCATCCTCACCCATCACACCCCCTCCTCCTCACCCACTCAACTCCCTCCATCCTCACCCACTCAACCCCCTCCATCCTCACCCACTCAACTCCTCCATCCTCACCACTCAAACCCCCTCCATCCTCACCCACTCAACCCCCTCCATCCTCACCCACTCAACTCCCTCCATCCTCACCCACTCAACCTCAATAAGGATGGGGGGTAAGAGAGGAGAGCTCTGGATCAAGACAGAGGCAGGCTAGAACAGCTTTGAGAGGTCGGTCTACAATAGTCTTCAGACCCCTTGAATATGGTGGCTTGGATCAGATTCAGACAGGGGCTCTATAGGTAGAAGACCAATCATGGACAGAAAACTGACCGTCTTCTACTGACCACACTGAGACAGACAGGCAGAGTGCAGCAGCAGGCAGTGGGCTTACTATMCTTACTGTGAGGCCCTGAACTGGGGGCACGCAGCTCTCTGCTCCCCTCCGCCAGAGAAAACACATGCCAGCCTCCTTTCCACTGCTGATGTTGACAAGGTGCCATTAAAGCTAATGGACTTTTCCTCCATTATGGCTGTAAAACGAAATAGGACCAGRGGCAACAACAGCAAAAGCTAGCGGCTGCCATCACACCTTCTGTTACACTTTATCCCACGGAGATGCTGGWAGATCTCCTCGCTCTGCAAGCCAGCCAACAACAGGCTCTCTTTTCTCCCCATACCAGCTCATTACAGCATGTCTGCACCCAAATATGGCAGTCATCTGGCCGACGCCTGCTCCAAATCCAATCATTAAACAAACCTGTCTAAATATATCTTGCTGGCATGGCTATGACTATGAGCTGCTCTGTGTGGGAGCCAGGACTAGACTCCAGGGGTGGCTCAGATACAGGCAGAAACAGATACAGGTAGATGCTCAAGATGCTACTAATTTTATACATAAATATATACCTACAGTATATCTTAACATACTCAGAACACTCAAGATGCTCACTCACCACACTTCCTGTCCACCAGCACTTGTCCTTTCCCACAGTGTTCCGGCAGGTCCACCGGCCGGGCCAGCCTCTTGGCCAGCTCGTAGTTAGAGCCAGCGAAGTGGAGGTGGAACTGCTCCCGGTGGATGGACTTCCTCAGAGTACGGATAGTCTTCCTCAGCCTCTTCTCTGAGCGCCGGCGCACACAGCCCAGGTCACAGCTCTCTGCTGAGAGAAACAACAGATACCAAAACTGTCCTCGCAACGCAATGAGACCACAATACACACTCAAACAAAACCACACACACATACCGGTACTAAAATAGACAGACACACACACTTGTGTACATATCCATTCCAACACACAGCTCCCTCAGAATACAAGGGAAACCTCCAAACCTACACCTTCCCCAAAGTTCCCACCACCTCAAAACGCCACATCAAAACAGGAGATACTTTAACATGTTTGGCTTGTTAAGTGATGAAAAATCAAGAGCAGAGAGAGAAACAGGAAGCAGAGTGTCAGCCAGAGGACTGGGGTCACAGCAGGGTAGGGCAGAGAGACCAACCTGTTACCTCCTCTAGGTTCACATCCAACTCAAACTCAGCCGTGATGGTGGAGCCTTCCTCCTCGTAACCCGCCTTCCTGCCGTGGCGGCTCCGCATCCGGTGGCCAGACGAGCTGCAGCGCAAGCGCACATAACTGAACTGGACGTTCTCCGTGAAGGGGGACCTGCTGTCTGTGGACACGACCAGCCACACAGGACATGGACACGCACAAACACATGCATGCACGGAGACAAACACACATGCATGCACGGAGACAAACACACATACACATGCATGCACAGAGATAATTACACATGTTACTGAATAACTATATGGTCTACAACTGTAGCAGGATAAAACTTAACTGCAATGTCATAACACTTCAATCTAAGGAGATTATATCCTTTGTGTATTTTTTTTACCCTTTATTTAACTCGGGAAGTCAGTTAAGAACAAATTCTTATTTTACAATGACGGCCTACCCCGGCCGAATCCTCCCCTAACCCGGACAACGCTGGGCCAATTGTGCACCGCCCTATCGGACTCCCGATCACGGCTGGTTGTGATACAGCCAGGGATCGAACAAGGGTCTGTAGTGATGCCTCTAGCACTGAGATCCAGAGCCTTAGACCGCTGTGCCACTCGGGAGCCAAGTACTGATGTTCAAGTACTGATGTTCAAGTACTGATGTTTCTAATCATTCTTTAAAAAGCAGTGACTTCTCTGTGAATCCGGTTAAACATGCACTCTTTTCCTCCTGCTCTTTTTGTTGCCTTTGGACAGGGGGATAACGAGAGGAGACTGGGAAAAGCTCCCTTTTTATTTGAACACCATGCCGGAACCCATTGGTGAAAGAAATGTATCGAACAATCGGAACTCCGTTTGATTGATGGCCGGGTAGGGCCCAACTGAAAGGCATGCTATGGCTAATTACATTTTCCCCTGTCAATGCCAGACAATGTGCAGTGCTGAGACATTAAAAACATTTCAAACCGCACTACCGCACCCCCAACGTATTTCTTTCATATTTAGCTCACTCTCCGTTTACTTTAATCTAAGCAGCCTCGAGGTCTGGTTCCTGTTATCAAGTTTGTTGCATGAAATGTAGGCAGTGCCAGGTTAATCTGCATTGTTTTAATGAACGAGGAGCTGTTGGACGTGTGTTAGAAATCTCTGTACCTGAGTGAGCTGCGTTCAGGCTCTCCTTCAGTCTCTCTTGACTACGTTTCAAGTTGCACTTTCCTGTGCCAGACTTAAAAGTGGCTGCAGAGAGATCAAAGGCAAGAGCACAAAAGGCCTGGCCACCAAAAGCAAAAAGACGGCGTTCCGAACATGAGGCAGCGCTGCTCTGCAGACTGATAGTAGTAGTAACTCCATTTGTGTCCCAAATGGTACCCTATTTCCTGTATAGGCACTACCCTTGACCAGAGTCATGTGGACCCTGGCAAAAGTTGTGTAATATAAAGGGAATAGGGTGCCATTTTGGATGCAATCCAATAGTAGTAAGTAGTAGTAACTGATAACTCCCACTGGTGATGTGACCTGGACTGGCAGCGGTAGCAGGGTCACCTCCCTCCTGCCTGCTGCAGTTAAGGTCGGTTTAGAGGGGGCTTTGTTGCTGGGAAACCCTCTGCCTCTAGATGTAAACCATAACAAACTCACAGGTGAAGAGCAAACTTGGACCGTGGTAGACAGACAGACAGACAGACAGACAGGACAGACAGACAGACAGACAGACAGACAGACAGACAGACAGACCAGACGACAGACAGACAGACAGACAACAGACAAGACAGACAGACAGACAGACAGACAGACAGACCAGACAGACAGACAGAAGAAGACAGACAGACAGACAGACAGACAGACAGACAAGACAGACAGCGACAGACAGACAGACAGACAGACAGACAGACAGACAGACAGACAGACAGACAGACAGACAGACAGACAGACAGACAGAGGAGGGTAGAAGTTGTGAGAACAGAGTGAAACCTATCCAAGAAGACAATGGGAACAGCAGCAATTGCCTTAATTCTGTTTTTGCCTCGGTTTAAAACCAAAAGACCAGAGAGAGGCAGAGCAGTAAAGACAAAGAGAAGAAAAAATAACTCAAAGTATCTCTGTTTTTAGTCCCCAAAAGTTTCAAAACATACATGTGGTACACACAACCACTGATTTTATGTCAAACACTCCCTAAAGACAACTCAGGAGTACCCCACCCCAAACTTTTCTAGAGCCCCCAGGCCTGAAGGGGCACTGTCTTACCGATACAATCTTTTTTTGTCCAGTGTAGCTTATAACCAGGGTGCAGTGGCACTCAAACCCACCCATGTGTTCTCACAACCCTGCTCACAACCTCCGTTGTTCACACTGCACTCATTTATGTCTGAGAAGAAGCAGGAAAACATCCATATTGTTATTCGCAGAATCTCTCACCTCACTTCATTCACAAAGCATCCATTCTTTTTTCTGCCAAAAACGACTAAAAACACCACAATGAACTATTCAGAATGGTGTGAAATGGTGTAGATGGTACCAAAGCTCTTTCACCATAAGCATAATACCCTATACACATTAGTTTATAGAACCAA
>NC_036855.1:64484970-64588389 GCF_002910315.2 Salvelinus sp. IW2-2015
ACATGAACTATTCAGAATGGTGTCAAAGCCCTTTCCCCATACCATTAGTATAATACCCCATAAGCATTAATCTTATAGTCTTACCTCCGCAGTGGGCCAGTCCATACAGGSTGTACCCTTTGTTGCAAACACACTCAAAACCACCAGGGGAGTTCACACACGTGTGACCACATGTCCTTTCGAAATAACACTCGTCTATATCTGTCATTAAAAGCAGAGGGATATTCTTTTCAATTTAAGGTAGTAGAAATTGGGGTTTTAAATGGTACAGCATGGTATCACTAGGCGATGAATTGTGGCATTGTCTTTTGATAGTTAATGGTAGAGACAGCAGCATCTTAATGACGGGTTGTATCAGAGGGATGAAATCAGTTTGTACTAAACGTTAAGCTTTAAACTAGCACATGTTAAGGATCTTCAGAGGAATCCTTCAAGTCAATACTGGCAAACCGTTCAGCCTCCCACTCTCATTGTCTTATCTTCCAGCACTTACACAGAACAACAGCTCAGTATACTGTGCTGTCCCAGCCCCTTCCCCAGGTGTAGGGCAGTCAGGCAGGAGAGTGAAGAGAAGAGGCCTACCCTGGCAGAGAGTGAAGAGAAGAGGCCTACCCTGGCAGGAGAGTGAAGAGAAGAGGCCTACCCTGACAGGAGAGTGAAGAGAAGAGGCCTACCCTGACAGGAGAGTGAAGAGAAGAGGCCTACCCCTGACAGGGGAGAGTGAAGAGAAGAGGCCTACCCTGACAGGAGAGTGAAGAGAAGAGGCCTACCCTGACAGGAGAGTGAAGAGAAGAGGCCTACCCTGACAGGAGTGCTCGTCAGTAAGCAGCTTGAAGCCCTTCCAGCAGTTACACTCAAAGCTGCCGATGGTGTTCCTGCAGAAGTGGTCGCAACCGCTGTTGTGCAGCTCACACTCATTAATGTCTGTGAGAGGCAAATTATAAAACTGTTATTATTCAGACAGACATACACTCCCCTCCATATATATTTGGACAGAGAAGCAATTTTTAAAAATGTGTCTCTATACTTAGGAGACGGTACATAATGTCAGCTTTTATTTCAGGGTATTTCGATACATATCTGTTTTACCGTTTAGAAATTAAAGCTCTTATGTATCTAGTCCCACCATTTAAATAAGTCTATCACTTTTAGTGTATTAAAGTTGTCAAAAGGTTAGCATTTAAATAGTATATCACTTTTAGTGTATTAAAGTTGTCAAAAGGTTAGCATTTGGTCCCATATTCCTTGCACGCAATGACTACATCAAGTTTTGCAGTTTGTTTTGGTTGTGTTTTGGGTTATGTTTTGCCCAAAAGGAACTGAATGGTGAATAATGTCTTCTGCCATTTTGGAGTCACTTTTATTGTAAGTAAGAATAGAAGAGGTTTCTGAACGTTCATGTGGATACTACCACGATTATGGATGATTAGTGAATAATGATGAGTGAGAAGGTTACAGAGGCAGAAAGAACGATCTCACTCATCGTTATTCATGATTCTTTCATGATTTTTCTTAATCATGGCATTAACAGGATTAATTTAGTATTCAGAAACATCATATTTACTCACTTAGAAAGAAAATTACTCCAGTCATCATTCAACCATTCAGTTCCTGTTGGGCAAAACACAACCAAAAGAAACTGCAAACGCATCCAACGAGTTCGTAAAGTCACAATCTTGATGTAGTCATTGCGTGCAAGGAATATGGAACCAAATACTAAACTTTTGACTATTTTTATACACTGTAAGTGTATTTGTCCAAATACTTATGAATTCTTCACATGGAGGAAATTTGTTACATTCTGTACTGTAGCCTCATATGAAACATTTGATCTCAAATCTAAAATGCTGGAGTATAGAGCCAAATGAAAAATGTTAGCTTCACTGTCCAAATACCTATGGAGGGGAGATGTGAAGCTTGTTAAATAAAAGTACACTGAACTGAATAATAAGAGATGGAGATGAAGATGGCCTGCCTCCAAAATGGCACCTATTCCCTTAAAAGTGCATTACTTTTGACCAGAGCCCTATGGGCCCAGGTCAAAAGTAGAGCACTAAATAGGGAATAGAGTGCCATTTGGGACTCAGCAATAGAGATGGAGTTGAGGTTCTTGGTGGACGGCCGGTCTGACCTTTGCACGTCTTCCCGTCAGGCTGCAGAGAGAAGCCCACAGGGCAGCTGCAGCGTACGCCCGTGGATGTGTCCTTACACGTGGAGTCACACCCCCCGTTATTCACCGCACAGTTCTCTGAAAGGCCAGCGTGAATAGATTCAATGTCAACATGCCGTTGTTATGTACTATACTGAATGAAGGGTTATAAAATGCCTATACATCATGTACTATCATTATAGAGCTATTGCCAAAGTCTGGTTTATAACAATACCAACAGACATTGAGTAGACAACAGCAGTAGTCCTAGACACTGAGCTAGCAACCAGTCACCCAGTCAATACAGTGTTTTACTAGGTGTGAACATTGACACAGCACACCATGACTGACAGTGCTATACATTGGGCAACCCAACGCCATCCCCATCCTAAACGGAAGGAAAACATGTGAAATGTACCACACTGTCACAAAAGCATATTTTTCAGGGGAGGAATCGGGCGGTGAGAAAGTGAGGGTCCATAGTCATTTGACAGTTTGTTCTAAAGCCTGTGGAATGCCTTGGTTTACTGGGCCTTGCTCTGCTCCCCTCTGAAAAACACCTGGCTGATTCCTGGCAGCATAACCCATGGTAACTAAAGTCATTCAAATAGTCCAACTGACAGAATCCTCTCAGTAGCTGAGTCTGTTTGGTTTTGTTATTTTAGTGCTGTGTAAGTAACAATGGGTAATAACAGTGGAATTTGTGCAATTATACAATTATTACCCATGAGCAGTCTGCGCTTGACACGTTTGTCCACCTCAGTGAAGGACGTGGCGTTGTGATCAGAGCTCTCAGTAGTTGTCTCGTCCCGKTCTGTAATACAGACAGTGGGTGACGTGAGTAACAGTCAGTAACCTAACCAACAGAATACACGTAGATACATACACYGTYTTTTAGTKTAACTAAAATAAACARAYGTCAYCATTTAAGAAAATGGTTTGCACCAAGTTGCCTCCTGTTCTGTTCTGTRTGCTGATGCACAGTAGCTGAATTGCCCAGTGCACACCTTGGCGGTCTGTAAGTGTAGTCTACCTTCCCTGGATGTTTTTCTGTGTTCCTCTCTGTAACCAGCAGCATGTTTACACCTAAGGCATGCAGTTTGGCTGTCTATGCGTGTGGCAGATACGGCAGGAGATGGAACTGTGAGATGGATCTGGAGACAACTCAGTGATAATCCTGGACCCCACACACACAGTAGCGCCGCGGGAGAAACAGATACTACCCACAGGCCTACCGTACGTCTCCTTCCTATCTGACGGCTGATGCTTATCATATCCACCATGTGCAAATGGAAGAAATACACACTCGCTATCAGGAAGGATGGCAGGCTCCTCAAAAGGATTGCCTTTTCATCCACAGGCTCAAGATGTGATCATTTAAACAGGTGAGTTTCAGTGGGGGAGAGTAACAAAAAGGAGAATGAAGAAGTGTACAGATGGAAATATCTAGAAGGATCCAGTCCATTTCACCATTGTTGACTAGGTAATCTGGTTTACCATACATGGAGATGCTTAAAGGTAAGTACCAAATCAAATCAAATGTATTTATAAAGCTCTTCTTACATCAGCTGATGTCACAAAGTGCTGTACAGAAACCCAGCCTAAAGCCCCAAACAGCAAGCAATGCAGGTGTAGAAGCACGGGGTATGTAAGTAGGCCTGGATGTGGTTGGTCAGCACTTACCTACACAGGACCTGCCGTCAGGGTGCAGGGTGTACCTCACATGACACCTGCAGATGGGCCCCTGCTCCATGTCCTCGCAAGTGTGCTGGCAGCCCCCGTTACCATGGTTACAAGTCACTAGGCCAATGACACAAAACTTGGGTCACTTCCAAAGTTCAACTCATGTATTATCTAAACAATACTCTTGGTTGAGCTGGCTATACGATCAATCACAAAACTTCACACATACAGATGCAGCCTCTTTGGTTCTTGGCCAGCTCAAATCCTGGGCGGCACTCGCAGGCCACTCCTCCCTTGGGTGTCTCCTTGCAGATGTGAGCACAGCCATGCTCCTTATTCATACAGCTAAGGCCCTCTGGGAAAGAGAGGTAACACTTTACATTAGGTTGCTCCTATACCTGTGTAATAAACAACCTTAACTACACTACTAACAACAGTATATTCACATATGTTACATATAGTACATGGTAATGAAATACAGAGCAAACAACTGACACTGCACACACCCAATGATGTCTGATGATAGATTATTGAAGCCGCCTGACTAGAAATCTGCCACAACCCTTTGGAGCATGGGCCAACAATAACACTTCCTAGAGAGGGCTGATGCATAAGCTGACATGCAAGTGCAGTGGACCCATCAAATGTGCAACTCCAAATGGACTGGGCTGCCTAGCTTTTTCAAGCCATATCAAAATAGAGGGGAAAGAAAAGCAAGTGGGGGGGAAATGACAAAGAGGTAAAGCCCACAGGCAGGGGAGAGAGCTTTTCCTTGAAGCCAAGCAGAAACAAAGCTAAGAACCTCACCTTTGAGGGGAATCTCAGATACAGTCGAAGTCGGAAGTTTACATACACTTAGGTTAGAGTCATTAGAACTCGTTTTTCTATATATTTTTTCTTTTCTTTTTTTTCTTATTTTTAAAAATTTACCCCCTTTTCTCCCCAATTGTCGTGTTATCCAATCGCTAGTAATTACTATCTTGTCTCATCGCTACAACTCCCGTACGGGCTCGGGAGAGACGAAGGTCGAAAGCCATGCGTCCTCCGAAGCACAACACAACCAAGCCGCACTGCTTCTTAACACAGCGCGCCTCCAACCCGGAAGCCAGCCGCACCAAGTGTCGGAGGAAACACCGTGCACCTGGCCCTCTCGGTTAGCGCGCACTGCGCCCGGCCCGCCAAGGAGTCGCTGGAGCGCGATGAGACAAGGATATCCCTACCGGCCAAACCCTCCCTAACCCGGACGACGCTATGCCAATTGTGCGTCGCCCCACGGACCTCCCGGTCGCGGCCGGCTGCGACAGAGCCTGGGCGCGAACCCAGAGACTCTGGTGGCGCAGCTAGCGCTGCGATGCAGTGCCCTAGACCACTGCGCCACCCGGGAGGCTAAAACTCGTTTTTCAACCACTCCAGAAATTTCTTGTGAACAAACTATAGTTTTGGCAAGTCGGTTAGGACATCTACTTTGTGCATGACACAAGTAATTTTTCAAACAATTGTTTACAGACAGATTATTTAATTTATAATTCACTGTATCACAATTCCAGTGGGTCAGAAGTTTACATATACTAAGTTGACTGTGCCTATAAATAGCTTGGAAAATTCCAGAAAATTATGTAATGGCTTTAGAAGCTTCTGATAGGCTAATTGACATTATTTGAGTCAATTGGAGGTGTACCTGTGGATGTATTTCAAGGCCTACCTTCGAACTCAGTGCCTCTTTGCTTGACATCATGGGAAAATCAAAAGAAATCAGAAAAAAAGACCTCAGAAAGAAATTGTAGACCTCCACAAGTCAGGTTCATCCTTGGGAGCAATTTCTAAATGCCTGAAGGTACCACGTTCATCGATACAAACAATAGTACGCAAGTATAAACACAATGGGACCACGCAGCTGTCATACTGTTCAGGAAGGAGAAGCGTTCTGTCTCCTAGAGATGAACGTACTTTTGTGCAAAAAGTGCAAATCAATCACAGAACAACAGCAAAGGACCTTGTGAAGATGCTGGAGGAAACAGGTACAAAAGTATCTATATCCACAGTAAAACGAGTCCTATATCGACATAACCTGAAAGGCCGCTCAGCAAGGAAGAAGCCACTGCTCCAAAACCGCAATAAAAAGCCAGACTACGGTTTGCAACTGCACATGGGGACAAAGATCATACTTTTTGGAGAAATGTCCTCTGGTCTGATGAAACAAAAATAGAACTGTTCAGCCATAATGACCATCCTTGTGTTTGCAGGAAAAAGGGGGATGCTTGCAAGCCGAAGAACACCATCCCAACCATGAAGCATGGGGGTGGCAGCATCATGTTGTGGGGGTGCTTTGCTGCAGGAGGGACTGGTACACTTTACAAAATAGATGGCATCTTGAGGAAGGAAAAGTATGTGGATATATTGAAGCAACATCTCAAGACATTAGTCAGGAAGTTAAAACTTGTTCGCAAATGGGTCTTCCAAATGGACAGTGACCCCAAGCATACTTCCAAAGTTGTGGCAAAATGGCTAAAGGACAACAAAGTCAAGGTATTGGAGTGGCCATCACAAAGCCCTGACCTCAATCCAATAGAAAATTTGTGGGCAGAACTGAAAAAGTGTGTGCGAGAAAGGAGGCCTACAAACCTGACTCAGTTACACCAGCTCTGTCAGGAGGAATGGGTCAAAATTCACCCAACTTATTGTGGGGAGCTTGTGAAAGACTACCCAAAACGTTTGACCCAAGTTAAACAATTTAAAGGCTATGCTACCAAATACTAATTGAGTCTATGTAAACTTCTGACCCACTGGGAATGTGATGAATGAAATAAAAGCTGAAATAAATAATTCTCTCTATTATTATTCTGACATTTCACATTCTTAAAATAAATTGGTGATCCTAACTGACCTAAGACCGGGAATTTTTACTAGGATTAAATGTCAGGAATTGTGAAAAACTGAGTTTAAATGTATTTGGCTAAGGTGTATGTAAACTTCCGACTCCAACTGTAAGTACTTAACATAATCAGATTTTACCGTGGTCATTCTACATATTCATATACTTTATACACTGAGTTTACAAAACATTAAGGACACCTTCCTAATGTTGAGTTGCAACGGGGGGCCCCATTTGCCTTGAAAACAACTTCAATTCACCCTCTGAATGGCACGCATACACAATCCATGTCTCAATTATCTAAAGGCTTAAAAATCCTTCTTTAACTTGTCTTCTTCTCTTCATCTACACTGATTGAAGTGGATTTAACAAGTGACATCAAAAAGGGATCATAGCTTTCACCTGGATTCACCTGGTCAATCTATGTCATGGTATGTCATGGATAGAGCAGATATCCATAATGTTTTGTACACTCAGTGTGTATGGGATTCAGAATCACACTATTATCTCCTATCCTAATACCATCATTGGCTTTTTCCCAGGTCACTGTAGAGAGCAGCTCCATTATTATTATGCTGCAACGGCTGAGTGGATGTGCTGGTAGGATTAGTAACTTTTCCAAGGGAAACTCAATGTAGTGAAAAACCTTTGGATCTCTTCATTGAATTTAGTGAGAATAAAACAACAATAGATGTGAGAGCTTTATTCTAATGTAAGACACAGGCCACAAAAGCCCAAGTGTTGCAGTTATTAACTTGTTTTGTTCTCTGGGACACGGTGCTCCTTTTCCCACAGCATGGGTTCTTTGGAGCCCAAATGCTCTAGATAATGCCACAGAGAGGGGACCGACTTAACAGCTGTCATCCCTCATTGTGCTGTCAATCACACTCTTGTATGTGAACATTCGAGAATTAGCTCCATAATTCTCTGTCGTGCCCCTGACACGGCTTAGTAGCCTACCTTAACACGAAAAATGACACACAGACACACACACACATAGGGACGCACACACATAGACTGAGACACAAACATAAAGAAACAAGCATGGACTGAGACACAACAGACATGCGTACACACACACACACACACAGACAGACAGACACAGAGAGACACATACATACACACATTTGAAGGTGGGAAGGAGAGTTGGAAGCCATCACAGGGCAGGTATTCCAGGGGTACTCACCCACAGAGCGGTGGATACATGTGTGCTGGTTGTCACTGAGGAAGAAGCCCTCTTTGCAGCGGCACTCATAACTCCCCATGGTGTTGACACATGTATACTGGCACCCTCCATTGTTGAAGACACACTCGTCCACATCTGCAGGCAGAGCCAGGACATGACTTCTCAGAACAATGAAATAACTGGATGAATGTTCATGAATTCCTAGGCTAAGTCTTCATGAAAACTATAAAGAAATATTACAACAAATCTCTATTTACCTGGCTGTCACACATTGTTCAATGGCCTTAGCAGAATAGAAACGAATTCCCTATTGAAATCATACACTTTTAATGCCATCTTAATTCACCGTATAGGCCTAAAGTTATATCTGCGAAATGATTGTCAGACACTCAATACATCAAATGTTGTTTACCTTGTAGTCTGAAATGTATCTTACCTAGACAATTATGTCCATCGTGCGCTAAATTGAATCCATCATGGCAAGTGCAACGATAATTGCCTGGTATGTTGTTACATTCGTGTACACAGCCACCATTGTACTCGATATCGCATTCATCAATGTCTAAAAGGGAGTCAAATCGAGATTGATGAATGTTTGCCATTTGAGCATTTAATGGAAAAGGGTAATTTCAAACAATGGGCCACATCATTTAAATAAAAAGTAATGCATTATGCCAAGGTTTATGATATATAATCAAAATTTCATTGAAACTTGTCTTGGTAATCCATGGAACTCTTGGTCCAAAGAATTCAAATYTGTCTCATATGATCCCAATACAAACATGAGTGATGAAAGAAACAAGGAATTACAGAGGAGATAATATCCTTCACAATGTTTACCGTCGCCTTTAAAGCCTAAAGCCTACTTTACACGTGCACTTGTAAGAGGCTTGYGTATTTTGACAAATAGCATCAATGTGACAGCCATCACTTCCTTCTGCGCATGGATCCGGGGTTGAAATCCACATTATGGCATAAAATGTTACCAGAACAACATTTCGTTATGAATCTCAAAAATCTGTATTTTAGTCATGTACATTATGATTGTGGGATTAACGTGCTCCTCATTAAATCCCCAATATTCAATTCAACACTGAATAATTTCCGTTATATTGGTAAAAGTCTATTTCACCAGGTTCTGAGTACTAAAGTTAACAAAAAATTGATCCGATTGAACCTGATCAATTATTCCCAAAAGTATTACAGTTAAGAAAAAATACAAGTCAGGACCCATTCCTTATCATCTGTACATTTGTTATTCCTTTTACCTGAAAACAAGTTAGTAGGTAGGTTCAAATGTAGGACTTCATTAAACAAGTTAGTAGGTAGGTTCAAATGTAGGACTTCATTAAAAAAGCAAACAGACAAAAGAGATTCATCAAGTTCCAATCCCTACAATTGAAGCCAATACTAAGTGGGCAAACTATAATAATGTAAACAAAATAAAGTCTGCCAAGTAGTTGGAAACTATACATCCTTAGAAAACAACAACATGGGCGCAAACACTCTTATACAGCGTGCGTAAAAACGGTCTTTGAAACTCCTAAAACGTACCTGGGTTCTCTAGAAGAGCTCCGCTTTGGCGAGTATTTAACAAGAGCAAAAACAAACAAAAGTCTCTTGCAATACAAATTGCTCCCATGGTGATATGATCCAAGTTTTGGAGGTGTCCTTAAAAGGATGCGTTTGCACTGAAGTCTTGACCAAGTGTCCGCCTCATTTTCATTCTAGCCTGTCAGTCGGCTTCACGAGTGGCTCTGGAAAGAGAAAGGAGTGTGTGTGTGTGTGTGTGTGTGTGTGTGTGTGTGTGTGTGTGTGTGTGTGTGTGTGAGAGAGTGTGTGTCTGAGTGAGTGAGATGGAGAGAGATAGTGTCTGTTTTATTTTTAAACTTTTGTGAGTGTAATGTTTACTGTTGATTTCTGATTGTTTATTTCACTTTTGTTTATTATCTATTACACTTGGTTTGGCAATGTAAAAATGTTTCCTATGCCAATAAAGCCCTTTACTTGAATTTAGAGAGAGAGGGAGCAGGGAGAGAGAGACTACTGAAAACAGAAGCAATTGAGAATATTAGATAAGGCTGTATAGCTGATTTTATAACCATAAACCTATAGCCTACAGTATTTTATGTAGGCCTAGGAAATGTGTCTCTCGTCTGGCTGGACGAAAAGAGCGGTTCCCAAAATATTCCATAAAAGCCTGACTTTGTAAAATAAATGTAACTCCGCAAATCTGCACCGTGCCCTGTTCTATGTTCTTTTTCATCCTCCTGTTGTATAAAGCGGGCATCTCTGAATGCCCAATCCTCGAAATAATGGTGGCCATAAATTATCCCATTGTATTTCACACTTGACTGCTCCATACTTGTGTAGAGTCTTTGTCGGCGATTAAAGTGCCATCCTTTGAAATCCGTCTGTTTTGTGGAAATAGGAGCGCACGCACAGCTGCGTTGAAGCGCGCTCCTCTGTATCCAAGTGAATATAATTTAATTTAAGATCTAGGCCTAGCCTTTTGCAGCGTTCAAGTCATGTTGGAAACTCGGGACCTGCGAGTTAAAATGAATGTAAGTTATTTGCGCAGAGCTTACTGTTGGTTGATAATGCGATACTTCTCATGTGGGAAACTATGGTATCATCTTTCTACAACGAGTATGACGCGTTCACGTGCTAGTCGGAACAAGGAACCTCCCGAGTTAAAATTAACGTAAATTATTTCAAATGAACGTAAATGACATGCTTAGAGCTTACTATTGGTTGATTGTGATAGTCCCCAAGTGGGAAACTCGGGATCATCCTTATTCAACGAGTAAGCAAGTCTTACATTCCCGAGTTCTTACTAGCAAGTAAACGTGGCTTAAGCAAGTCGGATATTTTCCGAGATTCCGACCTGAGATGAACGGGACATTGACTTGGCAATCGACATTGGAAGATGGATTTATGCCGCACTCATGTCATGTCGGAATATCGGGACCTCTGAGTTAAAATGAAAGTAAATTATTTGCGTGGAGCTTCGTATTAATTCATTCTGGTACCTTCCGCCTAGGTAAGCATGACGTGAATACGGCTTTATATTGAAGAAGCCTTCATGCGAGCTACTTCATGCGCCTTTGAAAATTAGAGGTTTGGGCAAGAGACATTCTATGCCTCGTTGGCCTACCTGTGATCATTGATTCTGCGCACTGCTCCCATGTGTGAGGCGCTAGGCGTACATTCACAAGGAGGGTTGGCATTTGTCAGATATGTCACTACCTAAAAGTACGGGCGACGAAATTAAAATACTGTAGTTGAGCTATTATACTGAACTAGTGAAAAAAGGCGGCCAAGTGCAACTCATAAAATGCATTATTCATTGCTTTAATATAAACCAACACTCTCTCCAATCTCTACGATGATTAAACAACGTGTTACGGTTTGAGTACCATCTAGCGGTTGAAATGAGATCACGCAGGCCCAAAAATGATATTTTATGTTTTATTACAAGACAGAACTAATGTAGTTGTGGAGATACAGAATAACAATATAGCCAAAAACAAAATAAAATCGAAAGAAGTGCACAAAATGAAAATGACTTGAAGGTCCTAACGGTTCAATTAACAGCATCAGTTTTACAAATGGATTTGAAATAAATAAATATTAAATGACATTACAGATTGAATTTCATGATGTAAAAGGAATGTTCATTCTTATCAGGCACACATGATCAAATGTGCCATGCAAACGCCAATAAAATAGGCATTTCACTATATACAAAAACAGTTTAGAATTTCCATCTTGATAAAAGAAAGCAGCAGCTCTCCTTTTAATGACATTATTTAAGAATCACAGAAAGATTTTCAACACTCAACTAACCTGCTACACAAAAGTAACTGTTTTGAAAACCAAGGTTATACAGTATATTGACACAAACCATTCTACTGATTTAGTTCAGTTATAGCAAATAAATAACTTTGCACAACAGGACACCCTGTCTACTAGCCAGGTGCCAGATCTGTTTGTGCTCTTGCAAACTCCACTGATATCATTGTCAAGCCATACAATGTTTGGCATGACAATGAGTAACAAGTTGGCATGACAGAACAGACAGACTGGCACTCAGGCTACCTGTCTGCATGTCTGACAACAAACTGATAATAATTCATGTCACTTACTGCAAAACTGTGCATTATTTAACAGAGGTACACATCTGATTGGTTTGACTTGACCACTGACCAGAAATGTATAGAAAACAAACCAGAAACGCATGTTGTAGCTTGAGGCAAAGCCACATAATTATGAAATATCGATTTAAAACAATGAAAAGCTGAAAAAACAATTTTGCTAAGAGGCGGATGGACTTACAAACGTTGCTCCTTTAACATTTTGGTAATTTCTCACATTCAAAATGTCTGCATAGTCTCAGCTTTGATTTGATTCTGTAAAATATAAAATACACGTTCAATAACAGAGTAAGTCGCTCTGGATAAGAGCGTCTGCTAAATGACTTAAATGTAAATAACAACATGCCAACAAACACAGAACATTAAGTGTGTAAGTACTGCTTTTGCCTTCAACTCATCGCATAGGACAAAGATATGGGTGGTATTCAGCAGGCACAAAACTGTGTTACTGCTAGAAGTTGTCCAACACCACATAGCTAATTTTCATAATTGGTTGCAAAAGCTTTGCTGCATTGTGCCTTACCGAACACAACCCTCCTGAAGCGTTGTGACAAACTTGGGGATTAAGCTAGCCACTTATTGGCCAATTAATAAGTTACAAGTGATGCCATAAAAGAACGCCTCAATCTAAATATTTCCACATCTGTACACATTTAGTGATTTAAAAATATGAGTTTTCAATCCTGTAATTTAAAATAGTTCTCATAGCCAAAACACTCCCAAGTGTATATATAAGAACACTTCAACATATGGTTATAAAAATGTGCATTTTCAGCTCATGGAAGACTACAAATAAATAATTGCTGGTTTTCATTCCAAGACAGAGATGAGTTCTGCATGCTTGGTCTAACTCAATCTATCGTGATTCACTTGCATGTAACTGCTGGAAAAGCAATGGATAAGCTCATGTTACGGAGTGTTTACTCATCTGACAACGTACAATACTACTCAGTGCTTGCCAAACCATGCATGTGTGGGATAGAGTGTGATAACACATGCATGTATACATTTAAAAGGCCATTCATACTGTATAAATTCACTGAAGACCCCTAAATACTCTTAGCCCATAACCCTTTATATATTAAGATGCTATAAATCGAATTAAATCTGCTTGAGTGTCAGGGGAACACAAGTATAAGATTATTATTATTATTTTTTTTTTTAAATGTCCATGCCATCAACGCAAATAAGCTGGTTTTAGAAATCTAGCTGGTGGAGTCTTGCATATCAGCACAAGAATACTTCATTGACAATTAGACAGCTGTATAAAAATTTAAAAAAATCATTAAAAAAAAACAGGTCTGGATGCTGGCAAAAATAACATAATATATACAAATGCTGGGAACCATAACACAGAAAATAAGCTTTAAATGTTGCAAACCAAATTAATCAGACCTGAATAGTGTGCCCGTCAAGGCCAAATAGAATTCTGCCTCATCCTATAAATAGTACAACTAATGCATTTATAAAAACAATTTTTGGTTATTTTTAGTTTTCTTTAAAAAAAAGACAAGAAAATGAATTATATGTAAAAAAAATAACAAATACACATATCAAAGCAAAAATAGGAAAATCATTTAGCCATCTAAATGCACAGTGAACTAATAGGGAATGGTTTTGGGGGGGTAGTCTGCCACTGGAGACAACTTGTAGGGTGTCATGGTCACCCCAAGAGGGTGCTCAAGAGCCATCACCAGTCCTCTTTCAGGGCCTCTGGTAGCGGGAGAGGTGGGGGGTGAATTGCGGGAAGGTGCGTGTCCTGCATGGGAACCAACGTCTCCTGCTTCTTGGAGCTGCAGCAGGGCTTGAAGAGACGTGGGTCAATCATCACCTCACCAAAACGCCCTTTGTAMACAATCCCACAGCACACCTTTTGCCTACAGGGAAGAGGATGAAGTATCCATTCAATAGTTTGTCCAAAAAGCAAATCATTTTTGCAGAATTGTCAGATAAATTACAGTACTAAATGAAATTTTGATTTTCCAGACAGACTTCAATTTCATATACTTCATTGAGATACCTTTTCCAGTAAGAACGGTCCAGGAAGGAAAAGACAGAAGGAGTGGGGCGCCTCTGTTTGGACTCAATGTCTGAGCCGTCATCTGACTCGTAGCTGGGGGACTGGGATGGAGACATGCTTGAGGTCGTGCTGTGGGCATCAGAGTCTGAAAGGACAAACAGGACCATTTGTGGCGGCATTCTCTCACAGTAAATGTTTGAGGCAACATCTGCATGTCTACCTGGATCCTCCAAGTAGGGCCTAGTGACTAAAGTGAAACAAAGACTCACGCAGTAAAACTCAGTGGTTTAAAAATGTTGAAGGTGTAGATATTCTATAATTTTGTTGATTTAACAAGTGACCTACGTTGTCTTTTGAATTTGTGAAGCCTCTTCAGTTTGCTTTTCTTCTTCCCATCACTGTTCTTCATCTTCTTGGGTTTGGTTAGCTTGAAGCCAGGCCCAGCTCTTGCATCCACAACCTAATGTCATATAATACATGTCAATCACTCAACTTCCACACAGCATCAATTACATGAAAAATCACAGTGAATCCTCATTGAACTAAAATAACAAGATGGTGCATACATGGTTCCAGTTCTTCTTAGAGCCTTTTGGCAGTTTTTTCCATCTTTTTACTAACAGCACACAGGCATTGCAGATGTCTCCCACACGATCCTCTGACAACCTTGATAAATAATCAAGGAAATGAAAACAAAAACACCTCAAGCCAATCAGTAAACGTCTTTACATAAGACAGAAACTTAACTTATATATGAAATCATATTCTGAAGCACTGCAAAGTTAACATCGTTGTCCTTCAGACAGCAAAAAAACTAAATCAGTCCTAGACTAGTTACTAATATCTTCCCAATTCAATCTGTTGACCATCACTTGTTTAACCTTTTATGGCATACAATCACTGGGACAAAAATTGGTGCAAACTCTGCAATAACATGAATTAGAATATACAATACATAAATAAAAGTGTGTAATGTTTAATACTCCATAAAAAGGAAGTATTTGATGAATGCAATGTTATCATGTCATTAACACTTAAAGCTTACCCAAAACATAGCCTGAAGGTTTCTTCATATCTGCTGCTGTCAGTAAAGCGTGAACTGGAGGACTTGGTCTTGCAAATGCAACATCCTTCATGGCTGCGATATATTTTAGACTTGTGAAAACCAAACATGATGATCAATGGGAAACCTACAGAGAAATAACAAATAGATTACCAAAGGAATGCCATCCATTGAATGCAGAATAGTAATAGCACTGTAACGTTCCTGCTGTAAAGCGTTCCCCTGGTGGAAAGGGGCGGGTCACCACATGTGGTCAAAACATTGAGTTAGTTCCATTTAGAAGCCTTATTCTACAATTTCAGCTATCAATAACTTCGCGCGGAGACAGGCTTTCTCATATTTATTGACGATTAACCTATTTTAACTACACAAAATTTGCTATACGAAGCACACACACACAAAAAAAAAACTTTCCTTTCTGCATTTAGATACACCTTTTATCAATCTTGCAAGCTACTATACCGATTAATGACAACCACTTAGCCACGGTGTTAACTTATATCTAGCTAGACGTCCCCGTTATTATGCACACACAATTAATGTTGTAGGCAACGACTACCATCTCGCTTTTTTGTTTTCTGACTGGAGGATAGTATTTTTAAACAAAGCTCGCGGGACAGGAACCAAAGGATGAAATTGGTTGAATGTTTTTTGAGCACAGACTCACACAACTAAATCTACCCAGTTTTGCAAGCTAGCTATTCAATTTAGTAGATTACAATACAACAAGGGTACATTGCCACTTGCAAGCAATCCACCAAAATAGAATGGCAACATCTGGCAACCGCTAGTAATGACGCCATCGCTAGCTAACTTGGCTACTACAAATACTCTACAAATTAGAACAGTGGGTCGTTGGTAATAAATTAACTATGCTTTTCTTGCTGCAATTTTGATCGTTTATCTGTGTTTAGAACTGATATGTTTTTGTCAGGAAAGTGATTCTCAGTTACTTGGGGAATCCGAAACAAAAAGCGGGGAAGGAAAACTCCTTCCAGTGAAGAAACAAAAAGCGGACGAAGTCATTAAAAAAAATGCGGCACAAAAAAGTGAATTGAGCAACACTGGCTTGTTTTATAATTTCAAATAATTGTTGTTGTAAGATTTAACACGCACAATAATTGATATCGTTTCCTTCCCTTTAAATTCAAACGTTCGCCCGCTGAGAGCGCCAAATAGCAATCTGACTATTGTTGTTAGCTAGCCTGCTAACGTTAGCTAGCTACCACGCCACGCTCCATATCCATGCTCTCCCATTGTTACAAGGACCCCCGTGCAGATATAGTTCGCACGCGACAGACTAAAATGAAATGTAAGATCTGTAAAACTTTAGCATTTACGTTAATTTCTAAATGCAAATGATGTAAAAAAAAAATAACAGTGGACTTACCGAACAAAAACTTTGAATCTTCGCCGTTGTCTTTTTACACACTGCGCATGCCTTACTACTACTGCTGCATACAGCTGGGTATTAGAATGCCATTAGCATAAAAAAAAAACATGATAATAAAGCGTTCCATCGTAGAAACACCATATTAGGAGTGTAACATGTCCGCTTGAACAGAAGTTCAGCCAATTGGAGCACACTATGCATGGTATTTAACAATATAGGATTCTGGGAGTAGTAGTGAGTATGGAAATTATTTCCGTCTAATCCTATGTATTCAACACCTCACTAGACTCCATGTCCCAGCAAGCATCGTATCAGCAACGTATGAATGGACAAGAAAAAACAAGTATTTGAAATGGCGCGAATGAGTTTGTTTACATTTTAAAACCAGCATTTGTTGTTGTTACAAGTGTTGTTATCAGTGTTTGATTTCTCTGCTTGGTAAAGTTATATTCTTTTTGCTCTACAGTTCATATGGAAAATATATGGGGGCATATACAATACCATCAATAACCATATAGCAATTTATAGTGACACCATCCATATTACTGCATTTCTGTAATTGTATTCTTTATTTGTTTTTTTACACTGTACACATTTCCTCACTTAGTAAACACTACATTATACGGCTATGTCAAATGTACAACAGTATTGAAAAACAAAAATATATCTCCCAAGATGCTCATTTCGATTGTACATGGAATAGTACAACCAACACAATCCAGACATTGGCACAGGAAAGACATCCTTCACACCTACTTCTATCAAACTGCTATTGTTATTCATCATCAGTAAGAAAAATGGAGGAGGTCCAATGATTCTCATCTAGATCTTGGGTAGATTTTTTTGTGTGATGTGGATTATATTGCATAGCAGAAACGCCAACAGTTCAGAGGAGAATCGTTTGCTCTATTTTGAATCTGGCCTTTTATAGCAACCATATGTACCACTCATTATTAATTTAACTTGCAATCAGCTCATTCAATTCTCACTACTGAACAGACATGTTGTAAACCTGCCAGGAATGGGCAGAACAGGTGTGGAATAATGAGAAGTTGTTGGAAAGAAGGATGCACTGGTTAGAGGTATTTACACGAAGGCTGTCATTTTATAAATGACTCACTTTCTACCAAGCCATGGTTATGATGAGTACTGTACTGTTGAAGAGTTGTGTGTCAAGTGTGAAGCACTGACATGGCCGTATYGTGATACTTCTCCAACTGAATACATATTGTGCATCACTAGCATACGCTACATTATCTTATTCAGGAGCCTCTTCTTAGGCCAAGTTATCCATATAAAATAGTTGCATKCTACGGTACTTCCAGMGGGATTGATCCAAACTTACKCARTGTCATATTGATMTAGYTGAATCAGTTTRCCACCCTACACAAACATCTATACCATGTCATATTCATACTTATAAAGCATAKTTCTGCATCATTTGCTTCAAGCTCTGCATTATGACAGTTAGAATTAGAACAGAGCAAGCAACTTGACAGACATATCAAAATAATACTGTTCTTCTCRGAAAATATATTAACAGTTTTTSTTCCTTGTTTTCCTTTTTAGAATATAGCCYTTGTCAGCAGTTCACAATAACAATGAAAATATTTAGCTTTCAATAAAGTAGTATACAACAGGTGGGTTATCTTCTTCAACAAAGTGAAAGTCACGGATCGTAATAGAAAACATATTCTTAACGTCTAACAGCAACATTGTTGAGGATAAAAATAACAACACATTTTGAAAGGCTCATTGCACTTAATATATGGCAAATGTAACAGTAGCTTTAATATAAGCCAGAAATCGTCCCTTAATTGTTCAAGTCTCTTRCTGCATAAAAAGGTTTAATTGTTCTTTAGTGGTCCCTAACAGTCTTCCTTAGTCAGGTCCAATTGGTGTGAACGAAGGAGGGCCTAGATACCGATCCCTTTGACAAGTGAAGCTTCTAGGGTAATGTTGAACTCCTGCAAAGTCTGTAGCACTCTGATCAGAGAATTTACCAATGAGCGGTCCTTTATCAGTGCTGTGTCTTCGTACATTTGGACTGTGATTGGACAGTCTGCGAGGAGAGCGATCCAGTGGTGTAACAAATGGTCCCTAGGAAGAGCAGAGAGAAARAGGAAGTTTACCAGACTGACTTCAGGGAACTTTTTTAGTAAATCCTCATACCTGCTAAAAGACAGGATAGGAAGGGCTCAAGCTTGGTTATGACTGAGGCATTATTTACGTTGCATTTAGGCATGTCTGGTCTCGCTATGTGCCACTTAAAAATATTTTTGACAAAGAACAAAGAGAAGGTATTTCATTAAAGTGTCAGGTGCATTTGAGCTACCAAGCCCTGTTCTGCCACAAAGGGTTGAGAGAGAAAGAGGAAGTCTGTGGTGTCATAATTAGTAGGATATATACTGTATGTTTTGAACTAGTGTGTGGAAGCTTAAAGTGGGATTATAAACTGGGTGGTTCAAGCCCTGAATGCTGATTGGCTGACAGCAGTGGTATATCAGACCGTATACAACGGTTATGACAGAACATTTATTTTTACTGCTCTAATTACGTCGCTAACCAGTTTATAATAGCAATAAGGCACCTCGGGAGTTTGTGGTATATGGCCAATATACCATGGCTAAGAGCTGTATCCTGAGTGGCAAAGCCGTCTAAGGCACTGCATCTCAGTGCAAGAGGTGTCACTATAGTCCCTGGTTCTAATCCAGGCTGTATCACATCTGGCTGTGATTGGGAGTCCTATATGGCAGCGCGCAATTGGCCCAGCGTCGTCTGGGGTAGGCCATCATTGTAAATAAGAGTTTGTTCTTAACTGACTTGCATAGTTAAATAAATGTTAAATAAAATATCTGGGCACTCTGCTTTGCGATGTGCATAAAAACAGCCCTTAGCTGTGGTATATTGGCCATATGCCTTATTGCTTAACTATACAACCATAAAAATAATTGTATTTCTATGTATACAACCTCCACACATACTCATACAATGCCCAACAGGATAGGCAGACACACAGTGTGAGGGAGAATGACTGAAGCAGCAGGAGGTGGTGAGGGATCCCCCTAGCACTACAAAAGAGGACAAAGCCTCTCACTCTGTTATTTTACCTTTATTTAACTAGCCAAGTCAGTTAAGAACAAATTCGTATTTACAATGACAGCCTAGGAACAGTGGGTTGTTCAGGGGCAGAACAACCGATTTTTACCTTGTCAGCTCGTGGATTCGATCTAGCAACCTTTCATATACTGGCCCAACACTCTAACCACTAAGCTACCTGCCGTTATCACAGTGATAAATGCTGTGCTGCTATTAGGGTTGAACATTTTGGGGAATATTCAGAGGTGGAAACTTTCCGTGGGAATTAATGGGAATATATGGGAATTAATGGGAATATATAGGTATTAACTGAAATATATGCAAATTAATATTAATACCATTTAAATGTAGATGTTTTTTGCATTGGATATATTTACCATATCATATGGAGACAGAAACATATACCTTGACCTTATCATAAGTAGACATAATTGAAAATGATTAAATCCTTCCAATAGAAATAAAAAAACAATTTAGTTACGAATTGAAATTTAATTAAATGAGTTGACTCTTCACATGGGATGATTTCACTGAACAACAAAAGAAAGGGAATATTGAATGATCCCCACTGATCCATCGCATCTCCCAAAAACGTTTTCAACATACATCTGTAAAATGACAGTCTAGAAACCAAAGCTTGGTTGTCTTCCTATCAGGCTTCCATGTATTCTCCCTGGACCTCCTCAATGTCTACCTCTTGAACATCAGACACTGAGGCCTCATCTTCACTGCCATTTTCCAACCTTGTTGAGGATGGCTCGTTGTCAGGCTCAAAAAGCCACACATTTGCCCAGATGGCCACAAATTTTTCAACCGTTGTATTGGTCAGCCTGTTGCATGCTTTAGTGTGTGTGTTGCCAAAGAAGGACCAGTTGCGCTCTGAGGCAGCTGATGTTGGTGGGATTTGGAGGATGATGGAGGCAAACGGGGAAAGAGTCTCAGATCCACAAAGTCCCTTCCACCAGGTGGCTGATGAGATATGTTGGCACGACTGCCATATTGCATCTCCATCCCAAAGCTCTTGCTTGGAAGTGTACTTCGCCAGACTGCCAAGAACCTTGCCCTCATCCAGGCCAAGGTGGCGAGACACGGTAGTGATGATACCATAGGCCTTGTTGATCTCTGCACAAGACAGTATGGGCTTCAGGCAGAAGTCTTCACACTTTTTGATGTATTTCAGAACTGCAGTTTCCTCTGCTTGGAGCAACAGTGAAATGGGCAGGGCAGTACTGATTTCTACTCTTACATCTGCAAGCAGAGTCTGAACATGATGGGGCTATCCATATAGGCAGACTGTGATATGGCCATTTCCAGGAGACTGTCAAACATGATGACAACACCACCCAAATGGGTGTTGCTGGGTAGCTTCAATGTGGTGCTCTTATTCTTCTCACTTTGCTTGGTGAGGTAGATTGCTGCTATAACTTGATGACCCTTCACATACCTAACCATTTCCTTGACTCTCTTATAGAGTATCTATTGTTTTTAGTGCCATGATGTCCATGAGGAGCAGATTCAATGCATGAGCAGCACAGCCAATGGGTGTGATGTGAGGGTAGGACTCCTCCACCTTAGACCAAGCAGCCTTCATATTCGCAGCATTGTCTGTCACCAGTGCAAATACCTTCTGTGGTCCAAGGTCATTGATGACTGCCTTCAGCTCATCTGCAATGTAYAGACRGGTGTGTCTGTTGTCCCTTGTGTCTGMGCTCTTGTAGYATACTGMTTGAGGGGTYGAGATGATGTAGTTAATTATTCRRTYCCCACYAACAWRRYACCACCCYTCAGAGATGATTGCAATACAGTCTGCTTTCTCTATGATTTGCTTGARCTTCACTTGAACTCTGTTGAACTCTGCYTCCAGCAAATGAGTAGATAAAGCATGTCTGGTTGGAGGMYTGTATGCTGGGCGAAGAACATTCAGAAATCTCTTCCAATACACATTACCTGTGAGCATCAGAGGTGAACCAGTTGCATACACAGCTCGAGCAAGACATTCATCAGCATTTCTCTGACTACGTTTCTCCATTGAGTCAAAAAAACTTCTGATTCCAGGAGAACCATGAGCTGTTGCTATCAATAAGGTGTCTGATTCATCATTTTCACCTCGAATAGAAGTAGAGGGACTTTTGTCAGAGGTTCTTTGTTGTGAGCGCTGAGGGAACTTTATGCACTTGGCCAGATGATTCTGCATCTTTGTTGCATTCTTCCCATTTGATTTGGAACAATATTTGCAAATGTACACAGCTTTTGCTTCCACATTAGCTGCAGTGAAATGTCTCCAAACATCAGTGGCATTTTCCTGTAAAGATGAGAAAAAAATGAGTAAAAAACAAATACAATTCCATGTACAGATAAATAGTGAAGCAGTTAGATTAAACAACTCCTTTGTAAGATACATTGAAAAAAATGAAGCATGTATGGAAACAGGTGAAATAACACTCCTCAGTTAGCAGGCTCAAGGAAGCTAAAACCCAGATGGTAGCAAAAACTAACTAGCAGAAATTCTTAACAGGTTAGAAATGATTTAAACACACTTTGATGTAGGCTACTATTTACTAGTTAACCAAAATTCATGTATGTCATATAAAATATATTCATCCCATCCAGTATTGTAATCAAAACTTACCAGATAGCATGTAGTCCTTGGCTCAGACAGTGTAGTAGTGTGGGCTCAATAGCATCTCATTAGTGTAGAAGATCATGAGAATCAGCTGTACATGTGTTGGAAGAGTGCACTGCACATGTGATGGAAGAATGCACTGTGCATGCAGAGGGTTGCAATTCGATTGAATTGGGGATAGTTTAACCAAAATATGCTACAAGACCTAGAATTGCCTTGTGTATCCCACAACAAAGGTTCACTGTTATAAGCTAACTTTTTAAAATGAATTTAAGAAAAATTCCCCAAATTCCAGGGCTTAACTTCCCATGGAAAATTTCCCGGAAAGTTTCCGACCCTTTACAACCCTAGCTGCTATTAGAGAGATAATGAAAACACCTCTCTTTCAGTTGAATTGAAGATGTCTTGTAAAACATCTCAAACAATCTAATTTGCCCTTTTGACCAGGACATTTAGTGCTGTACAATGAATTCCCATTCAAATGTTCCTGATGATAGCTGTTGTTCTGAGTGTGTTTGTGAGGCTACAGAGGAGATATTACCTGGCACCCAGACACACCAGCATCTGGAACTTCCCATCCTTGCCTATGTTCCTAGATGTGCTGTTGATGGCCCGCATAAAGCGGCAGAAGTGGCGTACTCTGGTTTGCCAGTTCTCATCTGGAGTCACCTCCCTCTGCTCAGCACTCTCAAAGTACACTTGTGACTTTTCTATAAGGAGAAATCACAGACAAAAGACATTGATAAGAGAAACCTCATCCATTAGCATGGCATGGAAGATACTGTATACTGTACACTGTATATTCAGGTGTAATGGTCGTGTTTTGGAGGCTTTACCTAAGAAGTCCCAGATGAAGACATTCTTAAAGAGGCGTGGGGATTTGAAGCCATGCTGGAACACCTGCTCTAAAGCCCAGACTAGACCATACTCRCCACACAGCAGAAGGGTCAGACTGCCCCTCTATAGAAAAACAGACAGGGAAAGAAAAAGWGTGACTYATGTTGTCTKRTTTCAAAGTACCCTGGTCCAACACATCAATTGTGGCCATATGAAAGTGTTCATTTGGAACACATGTGAGTGAAACTATGATCAGTGTTGCCTGCAGTGTACAGACAGTGTACAGGTTGAGGACCCACTGTCTCCTTCACTGTGATGAATAATAGACAATGTGGTGGGGGGTTGTGTCTCTCACCTCCTTCTCTGGCTTGTGGAAGTGCTTCACTATCCCATTGATGGCCTCTCCCACTCCCTCTTGGATCTGACCAGTGTTCAACTCTGGATGATTGCAAAGAGTAAGAAAAAATCAGTCCATGCCAGCAGACACAAGACCCTCAAAAGTTATCTAAAGGCATGGACACACCGGTAGCATTTGCCAGCCGAGAGTACTTAGCACCTCTTAACAGTGTGCCGGCCATAATTTGCAAACCGAGTGCAAACCGATTCTACATGTAGAATCGCGCTGAATGTTTTTCAGTCAAACATCCACCAGAGACCAGAGTGAGGGTGGTCCCTAAAACACACCACGGTGAAAAAACTGCAGACAAACAGGAGATCAACATTTGGTGCTGTGTGTGTAGTCCCTTGATGAAGATTATTGGCTATTATTGATGACGATTTTTGCAGTGTATTTGAATGGTCACTCACTTGGTTTGCTGTTTGGTGAGATGGTGACAAACCTCCTCATCATCCCAGGGGACTGCTGCATGGGGGGCGTGCGACACATTCTGTCCTCATTCTCTGAGTTCGGTGTCACTAGCTCTCCCACCAGGACCCTCTCCAGACTGCCATCGTCCACCCCCTTCCCCAGCCACCGGCCACACGGGAACCTACGCACACACACGAAAATATAACAGTTAGCCAAAGCTTCAACGGGGTCTTTCTTGAGTAGATGCTACTGAAATCTCTAGCATAAGGCAGCTGCTACCAAATATTTCACTCACTTGTAAGCATGACCTGTGATCTCATTCCGGACCATAACATACTCCACAAGCCACTTGGCGTAAAGACCTGAGTTATCATGGCCCATCTGCACTGTGGTCAGCTTGCCTAGGTTCTGGCACTGCGACAGAAGGCAAAAGGCAAAAGTCATGTTAAGGTGAATATATATTGATATTATTATCAAAATACCAGGAATATTCAATCTTGAGGGGAGCACCAACCTCAAAGGTGATCTCCTGAGTGTGCTTGGGGACCTGGAGCACCCCGGTCTCAGCCAGCTCCCCAGACACACACACCCAGGGGTTGGCTGTGAACATGGAGCCTCCTAGTTTCTTACTGGGAATCACCAGCACATGGTATGGGATCACTGTGGGACAGAGAAGAGAGGGAAACCTGAAATCACTCAGTCAAGTACAATATGGTAGCAGGTAGCCTAGTGGTTCGAGTGGGCCGGTAACCGAAAGGTTGCTAGATCAAATCCCTGAGCTGACAAGGTAAAAATCTGTTGTTCTGCCCCTGAATAAGGCAGTTAACCCACTGTTCCTAGGCCGTCATTATAAATAAGAATTTGTTCTTAACTGACTTGCCTAGTTAAATAAAATGGTCACAAAAAGAGCTACCTCTGTCTTCAATATATTTCTCAGTAAGCATCTCAAATCCAGGAAAACAGTTTAGTCAGGAAATAAGTCCAATTCATCTATTACTCTAATCTAATTTCCTGGCACTCACTGATGGTGGTGAAGACATTGGTGAAACAGAAGTAGTCCACAGCGTTGAAGGAGAGGAGGTGGTACAGGAACTGCTCTTTCTCATCGTCACAGCGCAGAAAAGCATAACGCTTGTATAGTTTCCTACAAAAGCAACAAAAAATTTCACTAAAACAAATCAGTTTAGCATTTCACATGATGTAATCATGAATCAGTAGCTGATGAATGTGATTTCCTTGATAAACAACTGGAGAATGGTAATAAAACGGTCACAATGCAATACCTCCATAATGAATCAGCCTGAACGTGACCCACTTCTCCACCATCTCATCAATTATAAAAAACATTGTAAATGTTTAATAGGTGATTGTACTATGACGTTTGGATCTGTCAAAAGAGCTCATATATTATACACGCATAGTTTTCAGACATCAGGTTGATTCATGTGTATGAGACTGAGTGGGACATTCCAATATAAATTAGTGAGGATTTATAAGGAGACTGACTTAAAGGGAATGGGGTATTATCCCAATTACTGAAGCAGAGGCTCTTACAAAAATTACACATTTTGTGTTTAGCTTGATTTGCCAGTTGTATACTAGTGTAACGGATGTGAAATGGCTAGCTAGTTAGCGGTGGTGTGCGCTAATAGCGATTCAATCGGTTACGTCACTCGCTTTGAGACCTTGAAGTAGTGGTTCCCCTTGCTCTGCAAGGGCCGCGGCTTTTGTGGAGCGATGGGTAACGATGCTTCGTGGGTGACTGTTGTTGATGTGTGCAGAGGGTCCCTGGTTCGCACCCGGGTCGGGGCGAGGGGACGCCATAAAGTTAAACTGTTACACTAGGTCCTTGTTGTTTTGCTCACTTTGTAAGTTCATGGTCAGACAGCAGCTTTTTGAGGTGCCTGGACAGCAGTTTCTTCTCCATGGAGAGCCTCACCCAGGCCCTGGCCTTGCCCACGTCTGTCTTGATCTCCCCAATGTTCTGGATGTGTCTACGGAAGATATAGTACACAGCACAGAGGTCAGAGGAGAAAAACACACACAAATGCACATATACACACATATACAAACAGTCATCCTTTCAGAGATGGTCTATAATGTTGTAGCATTTTTTGCATCCTTTGGCCAAGGTGAGCACGAAACCACAAACCTAATATATGATAAGATGCAAGAGCAGGGACAGTCCCTCTGAACAAGGTGATAGAACTCTGCTGTATGTTGTTTTCACCACGGTTCTAGATTCCAGAGCATGCAGGGCTGAGAGGGGATAGCCAGCCCAGCCAGGAAGAAGCCTTGGCCAGCCCCAGACTCCCTGGTGTTTAAGCCAGCCTCCTGTCATCGCTCCCAGCCACTATCATGCCCTCTGTGTCCAGACACATTCCCTTCCACTCCACCTCTGCCAGTAAGCACTGCACTGTCTGCGCTATAAGTGCTCCCCATGCATCCCCCCTCCTCTCTCATCCTTCCTTTCCCTCCCCCTCTTCCCTTACTCTCACGAATTAACCCAATTTCCTCCACTCCACTCTGTTCCCCATGGCAACAGAGCAAAATATCAACATTCACAATGCAGATTGTTATTGCATGAATGGTATAGTAAGACAAACAATGGTTATATGCAATCTGCAGACTAACTACAGGAATCCACCTCCTGTAGAAGAGGAATTAGATAAATGTCAAATAATAAAGAGCACAGCAAGGTAAATATGAAATGTTGATATGTAGAATGAAGCAACCTGGTCAACCTTTATTGTCCATTTAAAGTAAAGATACCCAAATATAAATATTTATCAATTAAAATGTGCTCGTATATCAATGTGACAATGGAAAGAAGACATGACATGTTTGTCTGTGCAGACGTGTGATCAGAGTAAACTTCTACAACAGACTACAGCACTGTAACGGCTTTCGTCGGTGGAAGAATGAGAGGACCAAAGCGCAGCGTGGTAAGTGTCCATAATGTTTAATTAAAGACAATAAACTGAACACTTCCAAATACAAAACAACAAACGTGAAAACCGAAACAGTTCTATCTGGTGCAGACACACAAAGACTGAAGACAACCACCCCCAAAACCCAACACAAAACAAGCTACCTAAATATGGTTCCCAATCAGAGACAACACAAAACACCTGCCTCTGATTGAGAACCATATCAGGCCAAACACAGAAATACAAAACTAGACTGCCCACACCAACTCACGCCCTGACCATACTAAATAAAGACACAACAAAGGAAATAAAGGTCAGAACGTGACAAGCACAGCCATGGGTAGGCCGTCATTGTAAATAAGAATTTGTTCTCAACTGACTTGCCGAGCGAAATAAAAAAAAATACAATAAAATAAACAACTACCTGAGCCAGAGCACCCTCTCCCTGGCTTGGTCTGCAGGGGGTCTGCAGGGGAATTAGGCTGGAAGTAACATGCTGTCACAAAGATCAACCCAGCTCTCTTTACCACCTCCTTCATACCACACAAGGAATGACATCCTGTATGACTCAACACCACTGGCTGTGTGCACCTTAGACAAGACAGTGGTCTGACTGCCTCCCATAAACTATCGCCAACTTCAGGATTCCTCTCAGCGTGGCTGAGCACTACTGTTGATAAAAGTGTCTGCTAAATGAACTACTGTGGATAAAAGTGTCTGCTAAATGAACTACTGTGGATAAAAGTGTCTGCTTAATGAACTAGTGTGGTTAAAGTGTCTGCTAAATGAACTAGTGTGGATAAAAGTGTCTGCTAAATGAACTAGTGTGGATAAAAGTGTCTGCTAAATGAACTAGTGTGGATAAAAGTGTCTGCTAAATGAACTACTGTGGATAAAAGTGTCTGCTAAATGAACTAGTGTGGTACTGTTTCAGAACAGAGACCCACCTGTTTTGAGCCCCACCTGAGCCCCACAACACTCTAACCACTAGGCTACCTGCCTCCCCAAATAACACATATGGAATCATGTAGTAACCAAAGAAGTGTTAAACAAATCAAAATGTATTTTAGATTGTAAAATCTTCAAAGTAGCCACCCTTTGCCTTGATGAAAGCTTTGCACACTCTTGGCATTCTCTCAACCTGTTTCACCTGGAATGCTTTTTAAACAGTCATGAAGGAGTTCACACATATGCTGAGCACTTGTTGGCTGCTTTTCCTTCACTCTGCGGTCCAACTCATCCCAAACAATCTCAACTGGGTTGAGGTCGGGTGATTGTGGAGGCCATCTGATGCAGCACTCCTTCTTGGTCAAATAGCCCTTACAAATCAAATCAAATCTTATTGGTCACATACACATGGTTAGCAGATGTTAATGCGAGTGTAGAGAAATGCTTGTGCTTCTAATTCCGACCATGCAGTAATATCTAACAAGTAATCTAACAATTTCACAACAACTACCTTTTACACACAAGTGTAAAGGAATGAATAAGAATATGTACATATAAATACATGGATGAGCGATGGCCATGCGGCATAGGCAAGATGCAGTAGATGGTATAGAATACAGTATATACATATGAGATGAGTAATGTAGGGTATGTAAACATGATATAAAGTGGCATTGTTTAAAGTGACTAGTGATACATTTATTACATGCAATTTTTAATTATTAAAGTGGCTAGAGATTTGAGTTAGTATGTTGGCAGCAGCCACTCAATGTTAGTGATGGCTGTTTAACAGTCTGATGGGGCCTTGAGAGAAGCTGTTTTTCAGTCTCTCGGTCCCAGCTTTGATGCACCTGTACTGACCTCGCCTTCTGGATGATAGCGGGGTGAACAGGCAGTGGCTCGGGTGGTTGTTGTCCTTGATGATCTTTTTGGCCTTCCTGTGACATCGGGTGGTGTAGGTGTCCTGGAGGGCAGGTAGTTTGCCCCCGGTGATGCGTTGTGTTCTGCACAACGCATCACGGGGGCAAAGGCGGAGTAGGCGGAGTAGTTGCCGTACCAGGCGGTGATACAGCCCGACAGGATGCTCTCGATTGTGCATCTGTAAAAGTTTGTGAGTGTTTTTTGTCACAAGCCAAATTTCTTCAGCCTCCTGAGGTTGAAGAGGCGCTGTTGCGCCTTCTTCACCATTCTGTCTGTGTGGGTGGACCATTTCAGTTTGTCCGTGATGTGTACGCCGAGGAACTTAAAACTTTCCACCTTCTCCACTACTGTCCCGTCGATGTGGATAGGGGGGTGCTCCCTCTGCTGTTCCCTGAAGTCCACGATCATCTCCTTTGTTTTGATGACGTTGACTGTGAGGTTATTTTCCTGACACCGTACTCCGAGGGCCCTCACCTCCTCCCTTTAGGCGGTCTTGTCGTTGTTGGTAATCAAGCCTACCACTGTAGTGTCGTCTGCAAACTTGATGATTGAGTTGGAGGTGTGCATGGCCACGCAGTCATGGGTGAACAGGTTGTACAGGAGACGGCTGAGAACGCACCCTTATGGGCCCCAGTGTTGAGGATCAGCGGGGTGGAGATGTTGTTTCCTACCCTCACCACCTGGGGAGGCCCGTCAGAAAGTCCAGGACCCAGTTGCATAGGGCGGGGTCGAGACCCAGGGTTTCGAGCTTAATGACAAGTTTGGAGGGTACTATGGTGTTAAATGCTGAGCTGTAACTGATAAACAACATTCTTACATAGCTATTCCTCTTGTCCAGATGGGCTAGGGCAGTGTGCAGTGTGATTGCGATTGTGTCGTTTGTGGACCTATTGGGGCGGTAAGCAAATTGGAGTGGGTCTAGGGTGTCAGGTAGGGTGGAGGTGATATAATCCTTGACTAGTCTCTCGAAGCACTTCATGATGACGGAAGTGAGTGCTACGGGGCGATAGTCGTTTTAGCTCAGTTACCTTAGCTTTCTTGGGAACAGGAACAATGGTGGCCCTCTTGAAGCATGTGGGATCAGCAGACTGGGATATGGATTGATTGAATATGTCCGTAAACACACCAGCCAGCTGGTCATGCTCTGAGGACGCGGCTAGGGATGCCGTCTGGGCCGGCAGCCTTGCGAGGGTTAACACGTTTAAATGTTTTACTCACGTTGGCCGCAGTGAAGGAGAATCCGCAGGTTTTGGTAGCGGGCCATGTCAGTGGCACTGTATTGTCCTCAAAGTGAGCAAAGAAGTTGTTTAATTTGTCTGGGAGCAAGACATCGGTGTCCGCGACGGGGCTGGTTTTCTTTTTGTAATCCGTGATTGACTGTAAACCCTGCCACATACGTCTCGTGTCTGAGCCGTTAAATTGCGACTCTACTTTGTCTCTATACTGACGCTTAGCTTGCTTGCTTGCCTTGCGGAGAGAATAGCTACACTGTTTGTATTCGGTCATGTTTCTGGTCGCCTTGCCATGATTAAAAGCAGTGGTTCACGCTTTAAGTTTTGCGCGAATGCTGCTATCAATCCACGGTTTCTGGTTGGGGAAGGTTTGAATAGTCACTGTGGGTACAACATCACCGATGCACTTGCTAATAAACTCGCTCACCAAATCAGCGTATACATCAATGTTGTTGTCTGAGGCTATCCGGAACATATCCCAGTTCACGTGATCGAAGCAATCTTGAAGAGTGGAATCTGATTGGTCGGATCAGCGTTGAACAGACCTGAGCACGGGCATTTCCTGTTTTAGTTTTTGTCTATAGGCTGGGAGCAACAAAATGGGTTCGTGGTCAGATTTGCCGAAAGGAGGGCGAGGGAGGGCTTTGTATGCGTTGCGGAAGTTAGAGTAGCAATGATCCAGAATGCTGGCAGCCCGGGTTGCGCATTCGATATGCTGATAAAATTTAGGGTGCCTTGTTTTCAGATTAGCTTTGTTAAAATCCCCAGCTACAATAAATGCAGCCTCATGATGTATGGCGCCGACAGAGATGGTCGCCTCGCTTCGCATTCTTAGGAAACTTTGCAGTATTTAGTTTTTTTATGTATTATTTCTTACATTGTTACCCCAGGAAATCATAAGTCTTATTACAACTTACCAACATTACGACCAGGAATACGACTTTCCCCAAGTGGATCCTCTGTTTGGACCACCACCCAGGACAATGGATCGGATCCAAGTAGGCGACCCAAACAACGGCGCCGCAGAAGGGGCAAACGGAGCGGTGTTCTGGTCAGGCTCCGTAGACGGGCACATCGCTCACCGCTCCCGAGTATACTACTCGCCAATGTCCAGTCTCTTGACAACAAGGTAGACAAAACATCCCTGAGGTGTGTTTTGGGTCATTGTGCTGTTGAAAAACAAATGATAGTCCCACTAAGCGCAAACCAGATGGAATGGCGTAACGCTGCAGAATTCTGTGGTAGCCATGCTGGTTAAGTGTGCCTTCAATTCTAAATAAATCACAGACAGTGTCATCAGCAAAGCACCCCCACACCATCACACCTCCTCCTCCATGCATCTCACAAACACAGGGCGATTGGAACCAAAAATCACAAAGGACAGATTTCCACCAGTCTAATGTCCATTGCTCTTGTTTCTTGGCCATTGCTCTTGTTTCTTTCTCTTCTTATTATTGGTGTCCTTTAGTAGTGGTTTCTTTGCAGCAATTTGACCATGAAGGCTTGATTCACTCAGTCTCCTCTGAACAGTTGATGTTAAGATGTGTCTGTTACTTGAACTCTGTGAAGCTTTTATTTTGTGCTGCAATTTCTGAGGCTGTTATCTCTAAATGAACTTATCCTCTGCAGCAGAGGTAACTCTAGGTCTTCCTTTCTTGTGGCGGTCCTCATGAGAGCCAGTTTCATCATAGCGCTTGATGGTTTTTGCGACTGCATTTGAAGAATCTTTCAAAGTTCTTGAAATGTTCCAGATTGACTGACCTTCATGTCTTAAAGTAATGATGGACTGTCATTTATCTTTGCTTATTTTAGCTGTTCTTTCCATAATATGGAATTGGTCTTGTCACGCCCTGACCTTAGTTCCTTGTTTATGTCTCTATTTTGGTTTGATCAGGGCGTGAGTTGGGGTGGGCATTCTATGTTTTGTTCTATGTTTTGTATTTCTAGGTGTTTGGCCTGGTGTGGTTCTCAATCAGAGGCAGCTGTCTATCGTTGTCTCTGATTGAGAACCATACTTAGGTAGCCTCATTCCCACCTGTGCTTGGTGGGTAGTTGTTTTCTGTTTTGTGTATTGCACCTTGCAGAACTGTTCGTTTGTCGTTTTGTTGTTTTGTTCAAGTGTTCGTATTTATTAAAAGTATTATGAATTCTTACCACGCTGCACCTTGGTTCTCTTCTCCTTCTCCCGACGACGTTTGTTACAGGTCTTTTACCAAATAGGGCTATCTTCTGTATACCCCCCTACCTTGTTACAACACAACTGATTGGCTCAAACGCATTAAGGGTAGAAATTCCACAAATTAACTTTTAACAAGGCACACCTGTTAATTGAAATGCATTCCAGGTGACTACCTCATGAAGCTGGTTGAGAGAATGCCAAGAGTGAAGTAACTGTTTTGGTTACTACATGATTCCATATGTGATATTTCATCGTTTTGATGTCTTCACTATTATTCTACAATGTAGAAAATAGTAAAAATAAAGAAAAACCCTTGGACTTTTGACTGGTCCTGTATATATATATATATATTTAATTGTTTTGTTGTTGCCTGTTTTGCATGTTATTTTGGCATTAATACGTGTCACATATCAGTTTGCAAACAATGTAAAAAACGAAATCATTGAGTTAATAAAGCTGCATACAAACAGTCTTTTTTTTGCCTTCTTGAGTAAGGCAGCTCCAAAATGCAGGTGTTTCAGTCTAGCTCAGTGCTTTCTGTGGTGGTGGTGGGGCAGCCAGTGAAAAATACGGAGCATAGGGTTGGTAATGTTCTCTAGTTGTGCCGTGATTGGCTCAGTGTTCTGTCACTCATGGGGACACTACGTCACTGCAAAATCTACGGGGAGAGCTCGAAAATTCAAGCTACATTAGAAGTGCCCATCCAAGAAGGCTCAAGGTCATTGGCCACAGATAAAATGACTTTAAATCACATTATATCTACCGTAGCTTTGATTGGACTGATCATGTCAACATCATACTTTCAAAATCTTAGCAAGGAAGCTAGACAAGCAGTCATCATCATGAATCATGTCGACAATCTACTGGCAAATCCTTTTCAATCCTTGTCATATGAAGAGAAATTATAGATAAAATGTAGCGGTGCTCATCGGCCATTGGACATAAACATTACACGACAAGTTGGAAATCGCAAATTCACCAATGAATTGTTTGGAAGGAATCAGTGGCTAACTGCAAGCGCTGCAAAGCAATCACTAGCCTGCTATTCAGTGGAGTGGGTGTGTGATATGTCTGGGTTTCAGGGTCTCTTTTCCAAGCTTAAACAGATAAACATTCATGCTGTCAATCCAGCATGATTTCCGCCGCGTTCAAGACAACTGGAAACTCGGAACAAGGACATTTCAGACTTCAGTAAATTCAAAACAACTGGGAAATCTGAAATAAACAATCTCCGACTGTGAAAATACGTTTTGATTGGTTGTCCAACTTGGAATTCCAAGTCGGGAACTCTCTTTTTAGAGCTCCGACCTGAAGATCACTGATGTCAACCTTGTTTTTGATTCAACCTTGTTTTTTCCCCCCGAGTTCCCAGTTGTCTTGAAAGTACCATAAATCCAGAGAATGACATACTTTAATGACAAAGTTTGATGACAAAATTTGCCCACAAGGACCGCCGCACCACCTTCCTGTTCAAGTGAGCACAGCACATCAAGGTCAGTCCAAAAATGTATTGTATGCTGCTGCATAAATTATGTAAAATGTCAGGAAAATATGTATACTGTAGCTGAGAAAGTAACACTAAATGGATGTTGTTTAGTAAGCTGTTAGTACCCCATGTGCCTTACCCTAAAATTTTGGTTCCTTTCCCCCTCATACTTTAGCCTACTGTTCTGACTTGATGGTGCACATGTAGCCTATAGCCTGTTTAAGAGATATATAATCATTGAATATTGTAAAAGCTTTCATTGTCAGCTTATCCTTATATTCCCCCTTTATTTATCCTATGGCTCTGACTTGGTATACAGGGAGAATACTGTAAGAACAGCCCATGTTCTAAATTCTGTCTCTGTACATTAGATAAGTGCTGAACAAATAGTTATATTGACTTAGTCCGTCCTAGCTCGCTCATTAATGTCTTAATCGAAAATTACATATTGCCTCTTATCTGCTCGTTGTCCCCTTGTCTGCTGCCAGACAAGGCTCCGCTGATTGCCAGGTGTAGCAGTGGTAAGGATTCACTCCATGGTGCTGAAAAGAAAGCTCTGCTGTTGGGACAGCTTTATGTAGGCCCTAACAGTTTGTGGGCACCGTTTTTCACCGTTATAGTGCAATTCATGTATTGTTTAGTGTTGTGTAGTGGCTTTGCTGGCATGCATCTAAATACATTTTGGGGAATTTGCCACCAAGATTTACATGTAAAAATCGACACTGCTGGTATAGCATTTGGACCAGACATGAGGGGCCAGACATGAAAATCATGAGGAATGTAGCTCAAGTCCAATCAAATAGAACACAAAGATGGAAGGCTAAGCATTGAGTACAGTCATGGCCAAAAGTTTTGAGAATGACACAAATATTAATTTCCACAAAGTTTGCTGCTTTAGTGTCTTTAGATATTTTTGTCAGATGTTACTATGGAATACTGAAGTATAATTACAAGCATTTCATAAGTGTCAAAGGCTTTTATTGACAACTACATGAAGTTGATGCAAAGAGTCAATATTTGCAGTGTTGACCCTTCTTTTTCAAGACCTCTGCAATCCACCCTGGCATGCTGTCAATTAACTTCTGGGCCATATCCTGACTGATGGCAGCCCATTCTTGCATAATCAATGCTTGGAGTTTGTCAGAATTTGTGGGTTTTTGTTTGTCCACCCGCCTCTTGAGGATTGACCACAAGTTCTCAATGGGATTAAGGTCTGGGGAGTTTCCTGGCCATGGACCCAAAATATCAATGTTTTGTTCCCCGAGCCACTTAATTATCACTTTTTCCTTATGGCAAAGTGTTCCATCATGCTGGAAAAGGCATTGTTTGTCACCAAACTGTTCCTGGATGGTTGGGAGAAGTTGCTCTCGGAGGATGTGTTGGTACCATTCTTTATTCATGGCTGTGTTCTTAGGCAAAATTGTGAGTGAGTCCACTCCCTTGGCTGAGAAGCAACCCCACACATGAATGGTCTCAGMATGCTTTACTGTTGGCATGACATAGGACTGATGGTAGCGCTCACCTTGTCTTCTCCGTACAAGCTTTCTTCCGGATGCCCCAAACAATCGGAAAGGGGATTCATCAGAGAAAATGACTTTACCCCAGTCATCAGCAGTCCAATCCCTGTACATTTTGCAGAATATCAGTCTGTCCTTGATGTTTTTCCTGGAGAGAAGTGGCTTCTTTGCTGCCCTTCTTGACACCAGGCCATCCTCCAAAAGTCTTCGCCTCACTGTGCGTGCAGATGCACTCACACCTGCCTGCTGCCATTCCTGAGCATGCTCTGTACTGGTGGTGCCCCAATCCTGCAGCTGAATCAACTTTAGGAGACTGTCCTGGCGCTTGCTGTTCTTTCTTGTGCGCCCTGAAGCCTTCTTCACAACAATTGAACCGCTCTCCTTGAAGTTCTTGATGATCCGATAAATGGTTGTTTTAGGTGCAATCTTACTGGCAGCAATATCCTTGCCTGTGAAGCCCTTTTTGTGCAAAGCAATGATGACGGCACGTGTTTCCTTGCAGGTAACCATGGTTGACAGAGGAAGAACAATGATTCCATGCACCACCCTCCTTTTGAAACTTCCAGTCTGTTATTCGAACTCAATCAGCATGACAGAGTGATCTCCAGCCTTGTCCTCGTCAACACTTACACCTGTGTTAACGAGAGAATCACTGACATGATGTCAGCTGGTCCTTTTGTGGCAGGGCTGAAATGCAGTGGAAATGTTTTTGGGGATTCAGTTCATTTGCATGGCAAAGATGGACTTTGCAATTAATTGCAATTTATCTGATCACTCTTCATAACATTCTGGAGTATATGCAAATTGCCATCATACAAACTGAGGCAGCAGACTTTGTGAAAATTAATATTTGTGTCATTCTCAAAACTTTTGGCCACGACTGTATATGCTGTACATATACAGCATATATATATATTATATTTAAAATAATCATAGCTGGTAATCAAGTGTTTATGCCTGCTGCAAAGCTTGAGATGCATGGCTATGAGGCTGATGTCAGTATTTTTCCACTACATATGGTCCTGAATCATTGATAATATTCTGTATAGACTGAAAGTGCTTTTTGTCAGTGGGCCACAAGATGGCAGTGAAAACACTTTGAAATCATTGCATTCTGAGGTATGATCAATCAATCATTATCTCACCTTGATTCGAAATTGTTATTTTCAAAGAACTACGTAGAGGTACGAAGGCATACATTTGAACCATTTCTGCCGCTACAGAAGGGACAATCAACACAGGCAGAATAGTATAATATCATTTGCAACATTCCCCTTACAACATTCCATCATTTCAAGACCATATGACTTGAAATGTATATTCACGAGGATACTTGGCAAATAGTGTAGGCAGAGCATCTGAAGACACTGATACTGATACTGTGGTAGACCTGGTGAATGGATGAGGAGACTCACCTCATGTCCCTGATCAGGGATACCTTGAGAGGGGGCAAGGCAGCGCCAGCGTCAGACTTGCGTCTCTCTATGTTGTGGATGAGACCTGATGTGGGGAGGAGAGAGAGGGATGTGGCTATGGCTTTAAATCACCGTCCATTTAACACATTTCAACGAGTGGCTTACCTGGGGGACCCAAACCGGCCGGTGCTGCATCCGTCTTCTCTTTGCTCTCCTGATAGTGGAGCAGGTGGGACCACAAGGCAGATTTACCCTGGCAGATGAAGATGGAGATGCGGGAATGAATGAATACGCATTGAATGCACCTAAATGCATACATGTGTGTTAGTGTGTATATAAACAGTTTTTAAATAATACTTGTGTGTGTGTGCTGACCTGTTTGACCTGCAGCCCGTGGCTCCAGATCCTCTCCAGCAGGTCACAGAGGGAGGCGATAAGTGTGTTCTCCTCCACGCCTGTAATGCTGACCTCCCCATGACCCAGCTCCACCGCCTCCCTGCCCATCTTCTCAACCAGCATGCGCTTGGTCTGGAGGGACACACACATAACCATACAGGGAGATTACCATCTCTGGAGGCCAGATGGTTGACACTACAGGTGCTGGATCTCAATATCCAAGTAATAGTCTACTGCAACGGTCATTGACATCAGAATACTTCTGAGTGACATTGAAACTAATGGAGACTCACTGAAGGTGTCGTATTTCAATATCCATGCAATAGTCTACTGCAATAGTCTACTGCAATGGTTATTGCAATCGTGATATAGGAAGACTGGTAGTTACTGTACCTTATTCCTGCACTCTTTCAGCAGACCCTCCACAAACTTCCAGTTGGTCTGAGCGATGACGGAAGGGGAGAGGTTGGACAGCTTGGGCTGCCGGATGGTAGTGCCCAGGTTCCTGGCCTCCTGGATGTATTTCTGTAATGAGACAGAGAGGACAGGGTCAGAGAGGACACACATGGAGTGGCCTAAGAGTAAGCTATACACCAAGGGAGAGTAATCAATCTGGCTCAATGTTCATCATCACATAAACACAGAGGGTCACACCACTCGGCAACCAACCACAGAACGTATACAGTGCATACAGTGGATAGATTTCTGGTAACTACTACAGTGAGGGATTGATCATTCCAGAGGAGGGAGAGGGAGGAGCTCTGAGTCAGTTGTATAATGAGCTGAGCTGCCTGTACTGAGGTCATTTCATGATGGACGATGTGTTTCTGTCTTTTAACTTTCTGACCTCAACATCCATCCTGGGAGGCGTGTCAGCGCCATGGGTTTTCTGGGATGCTGTCAAATCAATCTAAATATTGCTTTCTTAATGTGCACCCTAAAGTGTAACCCTAAACCTGAGAAGAAACCCTGGAAAGTGATCTGGAGTATCAGGTAAAGCTGTGATGCTAGGAGGAGGAGGGAGTGAGGACCACATGGGGGGAGGGGCCGTGTGGACGTGGTGTGAGGCTCAGGCCCCACCCACTGCCAACACATACCACATCCACAGTCACAGACTTTAGACAGGGCCTGAAGGACTGCGAGAGCCAGTAGTAGTCTAGAAACAGCAGGAGCTGCAGCTCCGGGAACAAACACTCCACATGCTGGGAGCGTGTGTGTGAGATGGAGAGAGAGAGAGAGAGAGAGAGAGAGAGAGAGAGTGTGTGAGAGAGAGAGAGAGAGAGAGAGAGAGAGACAGACGGAGAGAGAGAGAGAGAGAGAGAGAGAGAGAGAGAGAGAGAGAGAGAGAGAGAGAGAGAGAGAGAGAGAGAGAGAGAGAGAGAGAGAGAGAGAGAGAGACCAAAGAGAGAGTGTGTGAGAGAAATACAGTAGGTAGATAGTAGGTGTTAGAGGGATAGAAAAAGACACAGAAAGAGAGGTTAGGTCAAGAGGAAATAATTGAGGTATAGAGAGTAAAAAAGAAAATGGACAAACAAGACTTTAATTCAATCGTTCCAGACATTAGATATTTAGAAGTGAATACCGCAAGCCATGAAGAAGAGTGAGGAAGAAATCGACAAGAAACTAACGATAACACAAAAACAGAWAGACAAAATCCATGCGAATATGGTTTGMYAATGTTAATCCCGTTTTTCTAGGGCTGCTTGATGTCCRCTCACCTCTCTCTGGTCGTTGTCCAGGTAAAGGTGTTCAGCGTGTTGTTTCTGTCTGTCCTTCCTCCTCCACTGTGCTGGAGCACTCCTCTTCGCCCATCTAACATACAAACAAAACAACTTCACTTAGAAAGACACYAAAGCCAAATAGCAAAGATAGAGACAAAACAAACATATTTTTWKAGTATTATCAATCAAAGTATGTAAATCAGTCTCTCTTGRGGAGGTGTGATCCTCACTTGTTGCTGACGGGTCCAGTGGAGAGCACGTCAGACTGCAGKCGGGGGAAGAAGCCGTGTTCGTAGCGACCCTGGCCAATCTTCATATCCAGCAGGTGGGGATGCAGGGCCGTGTGGTCGATCTTAACCACCCGCATCTCTATGGCCTTCTCTGGGGTGACACAGAGAGGGGAGGAGGATGAGGTAATGTCACAGCAGATCCATTAGCACCAACCGTCATGGAGGATTTAACAGTCTTATGTCATGGTTAAGCCAATCTGTGAGTGGCTATGAGTCATAGCACTGAGTAGTCACATAGATTCACCACTCCACATCTCATCTCTGACTCCTCACCGCCACACCTCCATGCTGTGAGTTATCATCACCTGACCTAGGGTTCCAAAATTCCTTTAACCTTATCAAAATTGCCAGGTTTTCCAGAAATCCTGGTTGGAAGATTCATGATTTCCTGCTTATTCCCTTCTGTTTCTGGGAATCTTCCAACCTGGATTTCTGGAAAAACTGGGAATTTTTGTAAAGTTATCAGAATTTTGCATCCCTAACCTGACCCAACACTCAACATCATCAGCACCAATGACAGCAGGCTACATAGTTAAGACTATTACTACTGTGTAGATAACGGTGTAATGTATTAGGTTAGTACATAACTGGTATGCATGCAATGAATCATACAATTACAGAGAGGAATTTGAAAGAATTTATAGTGAGAGGAAAGAATTCAACAGCTAAATTAATTTTGACATTAATTATTCCAGGTGCTACTGACTGTTCCCAAAGACAGAGTAGAAGAAAGACCCTGTAATCATATTGTTCCCATAATGCATTGCAAGCACAAACAATAACCCGCCACCAAGGTGAAATAAGGATTGATTATTACTAAGGTGAGCCTTGTAGATCTCTAACCCAATGGAGTGAGGTTCAGGGGAGACAAAATCAATTTTCTCATATCGCTTTTGAAGGAGTTTGTCTGAAAACGAGAACAGTTACGTCTGTTAGCAAAGAAAGGTTCAAATAAATCAGTGTGGAAGGATTTGAGACATGTGTGTCTTGAAAACATACAAGTATCTTGCACCATCTGAGACAATGATCCCTTATTAGTATAGGTGTGAAAATGGGTTTCCTCTTTTCTTACCCGCCTCGTCGATATTGGTGCACGTCTGGTACATGGAGGTGCGCAGGGTGGGCGTGCGCACGTTCAGCATGCGGATTTTGTCCACGCGAGAGTCAAACACCCTCAACGTGTGTTCCTTGTCCTCATCATCATGGCAAAGGATCTTACTATCGATGAAGGAGGCGAACATCTGAGTCTCCAGGAAACGGGACAGGAAGGGCAGGTAGGGCTCAGGCTGATCAGAGAGGAAGGATGCCTGGAATCAACAAGAATCACATCACAAAATGAAGTGAGGACTCCCGGGGGCCAATTAATATGAAAAGCTTTAAAGCGCATTGAAGACTTCCACTCAAATTAATGTTTCAGAGTCTGGAGTGGGACTGCATCCCAAATGGCACCCTATTCCTTATATCAAATCAAATCAAAGTTTATTTGTCACGTGTGCCGAATATGCTTACTTACAGGCTCTAACCAATAGTGCGAAAAAACGGTATGTGTGTGTGTGTGTGTGTGTGTGTGTGTATGTGTGTGTGTGTGTGTGTGTGTGTGTGTGTAGGTAAGTAAAGAAATAAAACAACAGTAAAAAGACATTGAAAATAAAGTAGCAAGGCTATATACAGACACGGTTAGTCAAGCTTATTGAGGTAGTATGTACATGTAGGTATGGTTAAAGTGACTATGCATATATGATGAACAGAGAGTAGCAGTAGCGTAAAAAGAGGGGTTGGCGGGTGTGGGACACAATGCAGATAGTCGGGTTGCAATGTGCGGGAGCACTGGTTGGTCGGCGCAATTGAGGTAGAATGTACATGAATGTATAGTTAAAGGGACTATGCATATATGATAAACAGAGAGTAGCAGCAGCGTAAAAGAGGGGTTGGGGGGGGCACACAATGCAAATAATCCGGTAACCATTTGTTCAGGAGTCTTATGGCTTGGGGGTAAAAACTGTTGAGAAGCCTTTTTCTCCTAGACTTGGCACTCCGGTACCGCTTGCCATGCGGTAGTAGAGAACAGTCTATGACTGGGGTGGCTGGGGACTTTGACAATTTTTAGGGCCTTCCTCTGACACCGCCCGGTGTAGAGGTCCTGGATGGCAGGCAGCTTTGCCCAGTGATGTACTGGGCCGTACGCACTACCCTCTGAAGTGCCTTGCGGTCGGAGGCCGAGCAATTGCCGTACCAGGCAGTGATGCAACCGGTCAGGATGCTCTCGATGTTGCAGCTGTAGAACCTTTTGAGGATCTCAGGACCCATGCCAATCTTTTTAGTCTCCTGGGGGGAATAGGCCTCTTCACGACTGTCTTGGTGTGTTTGGACCATTCTAGTTTGTTGGTGATGTGGACACCAAGGAACTTGAAGCTCTCAACCTGCTCCACTACAGCCCCGTCGATGAGAATGGGGGCGTGCTCGGCCCTCCTTTTCCTGCAGTCACAATCATCTCCTTAGTCTTGGTGACGTTGAGGGATAGGTTGTTATTCTGGCACCACCGGCCAGGTCTCTGACTCCTGTAACGTCCTGACCAGAGTTCTTATTGTGTTTTGCTTGTTTAGTGTTGGTCAGGACGTGAGCTGGTGGGATTTCTATGTTGTGTGTCTAGTTTGTCTATTTCTGTGTCCAGCCTAATATGGTTCTCAATCAGAGGCAGCTGTCAATCGTTGTCCCTGATTGAGAATCATATATAGGAGGCTTGTTTTGTGTTGGGATTTTGTGGGTGATTGTTTCCTGTCTCTGTGTTTTGTCTGCACCAGATAGGGCTGTCTCGGTTTTCACATTTGTTATTTTGTTACTTGTAGTAGTGTTACCGTTTATTCGTCTATTAAACATGTTGAACACTAGCCGCGCTGCATTTTGGTCCTCTCCTTCATCCCAGGAAGAAAACCGTGACACCTCCTCCCTATCGGCTGTCTCGTCATTGTCGGTGATCAGACACTGTTGTGTCGTCTGCAAACTTAATGATGGTGTTGGAGTCGTGCCTGGCCATGCAGTCGTGGGTGAACAGGGAGTACAGGATGGGACTGAGCACGCACCCCTGGGGAGCACCAGTGTTGAGGATCAGTGTGGCAGATGTGTTGCTACCTACCCTCACCACCTGGGGGCGGCCCGTCAGGTAGTCCAGGATCCAGTTGCAGAGGGAGGTGTTTAGTCCCAGGTTCCTTAGCTTAGTGATGAGCTTTGAGGGTACTATGGTGTTGAACGCTGAGCTGTAGTCAATGAATAGCATTCTCACATAGGTGTTCCTTTTGTCCAGGTGGGAAAGGGCAGTGTGGAGTGCAATAGAGATTGCATCATCTGTGGATCTGTTTGGGCGGTATGCAAATTCGAGTGGATCTAGGGTTTCTGGGATAATGGTGTTGATGTGAGCCATTACCAGCCTTTCAAAACACTTCATGGCTACGAACGTGAGTGTTACGGGTCTGTAGTCATTTAGGCAGGTTGTCTTTGTGTTCTTGGGCACAGGGACTATGGTGGTCTGCTTGATAGCAGACTATATAGTGCACTACTTTTGACCATAGCCCTAGGGCCCCTTATCAAAAGTAGTGGACTATATAGGGAATCTAGTCCCTGATCTCACCTTGTCAAAGTTCTGCATCTGGTCCCTGTTGCTGAACCAGGACTCCTTGTCCTGGTTGGGCTGGATGACAAACACCTCGTAGTCGGCGAACATCTGGGTGAAGCGGTTGGCGAAGACCTCTCGCACCTGGATGTTGAGCTGGTGCATCTTCAGCTCCTCCTCATCACACTGCACCTTCAGGTCCTTGTTGCTGCTGGCATCCTCCCTCACATCCAGCTGGAAGAGGGAGAGGGGGAGGAAACACAGCGGCTCAGGAAAACAGCACAGAAAAATAAAGTGAAAAAGAAGAAGAAAAAGAGGGTTTGATGACAGAAGTTAAGAAAACCATAGAGCAGGGGTCGACAACAGGGGTCACCAAAAAATATAGACATATGTGATCGTGTAATCAAGGTATGAAATTATTGTTATTATCAAATCCAATCAATGTTTGGGCTTAGTTGTGGTCAATTTGCAGTGTTCAAATGATTAGAATGATGTTCTGGCCTCCCGACCATCCGCTGTGATAAGATTCGGCCTGCGGCTGAATCTAGTTGCCTACTCCTGCCATAGAGGGTATGGGTTTCTAACACATGATCTTATCTCCATGTTAGCTCAGGCTGCTGGAGCACTGATAGGGGCATAGGGGAGGAAGTCTGAGACGTTTTGATTTATTGAAAAAAAAACTGAAAACACACATTCCTCTGTTACAATCAAAGTGTGACACAGTTGCAGATCTCAACATGCAAGAGCAGGACAAAAGGACACAGTGAGTCGCCTATACATGTCCGCATAGACTTGAAGATGAGTAATGGCTACGAAGCCCAGATCAGATGGCAGGGATGTGACCCACTGAGCCCTCCTCTAATTCATCGCTCTACACCACTGACCCTAAATCAGGTGGTTACCTTAATGTGGGACATGGCCACATTGACCTTACCTGAAGCCTTACCCACGAATTGAGGAGCTAAAAGCAGACTACCAGGGCAGGCAATCTCCTCAGAGAAAGCTAATGCTAGCCCCTACTAGTCCATAAGCTGCTTACTATGGGCTCCTACAGATATGGAGAGTTGGAGAGACCTCCTCTCGGTAGTTAAAAGCTAATCCATTCATTCACTGGCCTTTAATGTGATTTTGCTGAAACATTACCATCTATTACCAACGGCCCTCTGTGTCTTGTTCAAACCAGATGGCAATTAGGTTCTGTATGGACGCCAATTTTCTGTTGATGGCAATGTAACAGACTTCCTCCGTCACCAGGGCTGAGCACAGCACACTCGGAGCTAGCCGGCAGCAGCTTACATGGGCAGCTCATAGACTGCCTTTCCCACCACAGTATCTTTGCTCTACAAACCCCTTAGTCATTTTCAAAAGAGTGTGACAGACATGCAGTATTAATCTGCATGAATCTACACTGAATATACCAAACATTAGGAACACCTTCATATTATTGAGTTGACTCTACAAGGTGTCAAAAGTGTTCCACAGGGATGCTGGCCCATATTGACTGCAATGCTTCCCACAGTTGTGTCGATTTGGCTGGATGTCCTTTGGGTGGTGGCCCATTGTTGATACTTTAACTGTCTCCTCTCCTTCATCTACACTGATTGAAGTGGATTTAACAAGTGACATCAATAAGGGATCATGGCTTTTACCTGGATTCACATGGTCAGTCTATGTCATGGAAAGAGCAGGTGCTCTTAATATTTTGTACACTCAGTGTATATGCAGACTATCTAGAATAATATGTTCCAGTCAAACGGATGACTGTGGCCCTGCTCTCACCTTCCCCAGGCTGACCCCAGTCCTCTTGACCAGGGCCTGCAGTCTAGCGATGGTCTCGTTCTCCCTCAGCAGGTAGGAGTTGAGGGGCGAGCTGGCCAGGTTGCCGTTGCGTCTGTCCGTAACCATGTCGGTGGAGCGGAAGCCCCGGTGTTTGGCCTGGCCCTGGCTGTGGAACGGGTTCCCCTCAGGAGACACGCCGAAGGCCAACAGCACCTCGGAGATCTCCTGGATGAACTCTAGCTTGTTGGGGAACAGAGGGAGGTCCTCTGGCAGCTCGATGAAGTGGTTGTCGATGTCCACGAAACACAAGTTGGCCTGGAATGACAGGCGGTCTTATTTAGCTTTCATTGTAAACATGTCGGTGAAACAGAGAACACCAGAGAGAAGCAAACTGAGTGATAGTTATGTTCTTGTTATAGCAGAACCATTCCCACTTCGCTCCACTAGGTGGCTTAACGCAGAGCAGTACCAATTGAGGCATAGTGAGAAAAGATGTGGATGACTTCAAGACAATAACTGAAGACAGTAATATAATATCAACAGATACTCTGAATGGGACTACTCTTTTGAAAAAGATCAGCCCTCCATTGTTGATCTGCTGCCTTTCATCTTAAGAGTATTAGGATTTAAATGTAGGAATGGATGAATACGGCAATATTGAGATTGACTTAGGTCCTCAATTCACAAATTCTCAGGCTTTTTATTCGTCATAGCTCTTTCCATTGGACCGGCTCCAGATGTGTAAAAGCTTGTTGCACACACAGCACCCTTCCTCCAGGCTCTATGTTGAAGGGCCCTTAGCAGAATTGCTGTGTACAGTAGCAAAGCAACGTGTTTTGATCAACTGTAAAAGCATGGGTAAGCTWCAACATGGTTAATGAGGGCTGTTTGTCCTCARAAAGGACACACTCTACCCGTTGAGAACATTATTAAGAAGTAAACACAAACCCATTTTATTTAAGAAAAATCATTAAGCATGAATAATGTTTAATGATAACCATTTAGCATTTATGAATGGGTTATCTAAGTAATTAATCAATCATATAAGTAAATTGATAAAAAATTCACCTCCTTTGTGTAAATTTGGTGGAAAAACGACTGTTAATCAAAACGAAGGACAAAAACAAGCCTGGAGAGCTAGGGAACGAGGGATGGTTTGTAATCTGTGTTGTAAGGCCCTGTGATTCTCTCTACAGATTAGCCAATTTCATGCCGTCACTTTGTTGGGTGTATCAGACAGCAGACGGAGATGGGGTTGGCAGGAGTGTCCAGAGAGAAGTCGTTGTTTGTATTCTCAGCACAAACACCATTCACGCATTGCAATCTGATTAGAAATGACTTGTTATTGCTCTGACAGGCTGCATTTAAAGAGGGCTGGGCTGAGGGAATCCAACTAAATGATTTCAGCTAGAGCTGAATGTTTCCAATCAAAAATGCCTTTTGGAGAGAAGGAATAGGGAGGATGGGAGAGGACAGAAAGGAGAGAAATGAAAATGATAAACAACCCTAGAGAAACAATTACATGCATAAACCTAAAAAATATCTATTTCGATTTGTGTGTGCGCGTGTGTGTGTATGTGAGTAGCTGTGCGTATGTGTGTGTGTGCAAACATGCGTGCATAGGTCCATGAGTGTATAGGTTACCTCCTGAGGCAGCTCTAGTTTMGTGCGGTCACCCTCTCCGTTGGAGTGCAGGCCCATCAGGTAGGGCACTGGGGCATCCAGGAAGTGCAGCAGTGAGGCGGGCAGGATGGGCACATAGACATGCTGCCACTGGAAAGGGAACATTAAGGCTGTGATGCTCTCCGCCACAGTCATCAGCCTCTGGTAATCTGTCACACAAACAACAGAGGAGAGTCACAAACTGACTGGTTTTATATGGTCACAAAGGCTAATTGTTTAGACACCTACAGTATGCAATGTATTGTAATGTACAGGGTTAAACAGTCCACTCCAAGTCAAGTGTTTGGCATTCATGTAAACTTCCATCCAGTCATGTTTATCTACCTTCTCTATCAGTCACAACAAGTCTATATTCAGTAGCAGCTCTGTCTTTGCTGTTCTACTTCCAAAATAACTACGAGTTCTTCCTTTGGACTTCTGTTCTCCCCCATTCTCCCCCCAGAACAGGCCCTCGCCCCTCTCCTCTCTCGCCAGGACAGGCCCTCTCCCTTCTCCTCTCTCTCCCCCAGGAACAGGCCCTCTCCCCTTCCCTCCAGAACAGGCCCCTCTTCTCTCTTCCCCCAGACAAGGCCCTCTCCCCTCTCCTCTCTCTCCCCCAGAACAGGCCCTCTCCCATCTTCCAGAACAGACCCTCTCCCCCCAGAACAGGCCTCTCCCAGGCCGGGTCTCCCCTGTTGGTCACCTCTCCAGGACCTGGGCCATGGAGAGACAGGAATACTAATCTAGCCTGTCTGCTGTGCTCTGACCTTGCGCTGCGAACAACAGGCCTTTTAGAGCATGATACCACCTCCTAAACAGGCAGAGACAAAACACAACACAAACAGCAACACACACACACACACACCACACACACCAACACACACACACACACACACACACACACGCATGCAAATGCAAGGACGTGTGCACAAATCAAACACATGAATAGTACACACACACACAAACACAAACACACAATGCGTGCACACCACACACACAAACGACACCACATATCATACACACACAGGCCTTGCCAACAGCTAATCAGTCTAAGAGAAAACAAACTCTTTAATAGGGTCATTCATCAGATATTCAAACTGGGACATCTAATGAGCTTCAGTGTTGGTGTAGTCCTCCACTTGTACTCCCTCTGTTAACGCTGCTTCCACAAGGCTTTCCAAGACGAAAGTGTATCGGAGCCTATTGAGTGTTTGCTAACAGAATGAGAGCTTCTATACGGACTACTAACATGCAGGCCCGGCAGGGGAAAATGCAAGCTTCCATTGATCTACTTGGAGAGATGGAAAAACAGCAGCAGATGCTCGTTTTCAAGGAGATTAATGTACTGTATGTGGGAAAGCACAGACCAGGGCCAGGACGCGAGGCCTAATGTATCTGAGTTATGAATATATGCCTTATTTTTGAACAGACCACTCTCTCCAGTCAGCTAATTTTTAGTATGGGGGATCACTCTTGCCTCAGCCTATGCAGTTTTAACTATACACACACCCCGCTCCGCTCAGCCCTTCCCATGGAAAGCTCACAGTTCACACAGAAAACACTTTAGCACACATCTGCATTGAGCCTTCTGGAGAAAAAAAGGATGATGTCATCTCCAACCAATCATCTTTACCCTGCATCACTGACTGCGCGCTCCTCCCTTATCCTCCTGCAAGGGTTGCCTAGCAACACCACAGCATTGCTCCTCTAGCCCCTGGCGTTTTATAAAGAATTTGCCTTTTCCCTGTCTCCGTAATGGATCCTATCAACACGCCAGTTCCCCAATCCTGAAACAATCTTCCTGCTGCACTCCACTGACTCTGATCAAAGTCAATCCCAGTGTGCTTCCATGGAGGAGGAATACGCCATTCTGTATAATGCTGAAGCAATTGCTTTTCAAAACCTCCAACATTGGTCCTGAACAAAACAATTCCTGATGAGAGCTGATTTATTATGTATAATGCTGTCATATGAAGACCCTGGTTCTATCAATTCTGTAGATCCATGTTTATGTGCAATACTGTGTTCTAAATTATTTGTCACCAAAATAGCCTTGGTCATCATTCACCCAATAAATGCATCTCTCCATTAACCTGCCCAAAACAGGTTCCTCTTGAATGTGTCCATGATCGACGTGCGTCGTCTCAGTGTGGGTCGCCTTAGGTGTCCATGACAATAGAAGTGGGAAACAAATGAGTGATCCACAGCCACCAGTATAGACATGAGCGCCATGGGTGAGATACACAACAGACGTGCACGTGACACAACACAACAAGCCTGAGTCTCTCCCACTCAAGCAGACCCCTCGTCCGCAAAGACATGCAAACCTGGTTTACGCCCAGCAACTCACACCAGCACACACACCTGTCACAGTGTTTTACCCAGCCATCCACCAGCACACACACACACACACAGACCACACACACTGCCTTACACACACCAAACACGACACACACACAACAAACAACCAACACCCACACACACAAGCACACACACCACAGCTTGTAAGTACTTGACTACCATTCAGTCATCAAAATCATTCCCTAAGCCCACCGCTCTACCTATCTACCCGTACTGCTACCCTCACCAACGACTAACCCAACAACTAAACCTAAACTATACTACGCCACCTACAACAACCCTACTGCCTAACCTTATTTTAAGCTTACATCTAAACCCTACACATTCTCCTACCTAACCTAGAAGCTACTGTGACAACACAAATCCGCCACTGCGTCAACATTTTGTCGTTAATTCGTAGGGCTCAGCCCCACAAGCACAAACTGCTGTATACCCAACGAACTACAACAAACACACACACACCACACACACACACACACATACACACACACACACACTACACACACACACAACCACACACACACACACACTTGCAACAACGCCAACCCCACAATCACACCAGCACACACACAAAAGCTAGGCCTGAAGCTAGACGCCCAGAGAGAAATAACATTTACACAAGCTGGGAAGAACACAGCTTTCCTTAAAGGTACAATCAGCGTTTTATCTCAATATCAAATAAAACTTCTGGGTAACAATGTACCTACTGTGATTGTTTTCAATAAAATAGTAAAAATAATAAAATAGCTTCTTAGCAAAGGCAATGTCTCAAGCAAAATTTTTCTAGGACTGTGCGAGTGGTCTGGAGGGAGGGAAACTAGCTGTTATCTGTTATTGCAGAGGTTTGGACTCTATTATGTCTTTTAACAAATTTAGCACATGGTGATGTCACTATGGAAGGCCAAAACTCCATCCCACCAAAACATGCATACATTTCAGCGTCTTTTCAAACAGCTCTTACACTAAAAGGTCCATTATCATTTTCACCATTTCACAGTATTATACAACTCAAATGTGAAATATATATAAAACACTGAGAATTGAGTTGTTGACTGCACTGGCCTTTTAATGGAATCGCAGGGATAGTTTATTTAATCTGCCTGGATAATAGTTCCAATGAACATACCGAAGATCCTAACCACAACTGTTATTTCTGATTTCTTCTAAAATGTCAGTATTTCTGAAATAACAAATCCCAATCCTTTCTAAAAGCGATGGGGACAATAGACAGAAAACCACAGAAAGTTCAGCAGATCAGAGAGAAAGATCCTAAGTAAGGACTTACGCTGTGAGTAGAGCAGGATCTGGATCTCCAACAGGGCGCAGGTAAACAGCTGGAGGACGTTCTCCACCCCCAGCAGCTCAAACACCTGGCTGATAGGGAAGTCAAAGAGAGGCAGCTCTGCCGTGCTGGGCCTCTGGCACACCACTGGCCCATACACCCCCGAGAACTTCAGGGAGCGCCCAGCGGGAGGCAGGGGCACCTCGTACAGGATGTTGTAGACGTAGCTCTCCAAGGGGAGGGGTGGGGGCTGGGGGGAGGAGACGGCCTGGTGGAGCTGCTGGAGCACCTTCCTGCAGGCCTGGGGGAAGGCCATGGGCGCGATGAGGCAGATGCACTTGGACACGTAGAGCGTGTCGCGGCTGATGTCGTAGGAGTTGAAGCGCTGCAGCCGGGAGATGGAGGGCGTGGGGAGAAGCGTYTGTTGGGGGTGGGGGTTGAGKGGGTGGGGATGGAGGTGGCGCTGGWCCTCYGGGCACCGCGGGGTGGTGGGGGTGTGCAGGATGTCGTATTGTTCAGCATTGTGCATGTGGTACAGGGTCTGCATGGCACTGCAGATCTGCTTGCTGGTCACCTCCTCGTAGAAAGTGAGTGCAAAGCCGTACGTCCGCGAGCCGTCCTCCCGCGTGATGATGAAGGAATGGAACTGAGGCTCGCGTGTGTCCGCCTGCGTGCGGAAGGCCAGACCCTTTGGCATACACAGCTGAGAGAGGAGGTAATAGATCAGGTTAGTCTGTCAGCTAAACAATACAGGTCCTAATCCATAATGACATATAGATGTAAACCCTGGAAACAGAAATGGGTGTAGCTTCAAATAAAATAAATGTTGTGTTAGTTACACATTCCGCAGTTCCCTTACCATGCCAACGGCATCCTGGTCAAAGGGACTCCACTCCACATTCTCTGGGTAGTGCGCTAAAACTTTGGATTTAAAGGTTCTCCGCAGTGGACTCTGCTCAAAATTCTCACCTGAAAGAGAGGGAGAAATAGAGGGACAGAGAAAAAGACAGAAGGAAAAAGAGAGCAAAAAATTCAGGACTCCGGGCCAAAAGAGCAACAGAAGCGCAAAAGGATGCAGAGGCCCAATCAGAAGCAGGCTTGAGGCACAAGACAACCCTCCACACAGGAAATAGGAAGTGAGCACAGTGGTCTGGAGAGAAAGGCTGTATTGCATCATGAAAAGCTGTCAACAGCATCCTGTACTGGGCCAGTGAAGGAAAATAACCGCTGCCAAAGAGGTCAAATAGTCAGATAATAATACTATGTATTGGGTTTTGTTTGTATAAATCTATTCAGAAAAAGACAAATGCTTGTTGCTTGTAAGAAAACAAACTTTGACATATAGGATTACCAGTAAAATGACAGCTTTTATGGCAATACAGGCAAAGCAACCCGCAAAACAATCAATCAATCAAACAAACCAGCACAAATTAAATTGATTCAGATCCACAGTGAAAGCAGAAGTGATGCACACACCAAGACATGATTGATAAGTCATTCAGAGTGGAGGGGGAGAGAACACATTGGCCAAGCAACACCAGCGCTGGTACATGTAGGTAGAACTGGGTGTGTGAGAGGTAGAGACGCAGTGATTGTCAAACAGATTGGCTTGTTGTTCAGTAGCTAGCTTCCAAAAGAGGAGGTGAAGGTAGAGGAGGAGGAGGGAGATGAGGAGAGAGGAGGAGGAGGACAGAGGAAGGACCGGGAAGGGTGGAAAGAGGGAGGAAGGACAGACGGAAAAGTGCTTGCAGAGTTCCCCTCACCTGTACAGAACTGAGTTCTCAGAAACATTACAAATCAACAAAAGGAGAGTGCTGTGAAACAAGGGCGTGTCAGGTTAAAGGAGCAAGCGGAGGTGATGTCATTCTGAGGAGGGGGGCTGGTGGGGGTTACCTTCATCTGCACTCGCCAATCCTCTGGCCCCATCTCTGAATTTAGTAGCCTCTATATACTGGCATAAAGCTACACAACAGATAAAACAACAGTAATTAATCACATGGCTACTACTGAGTACCGCATCACTTCTCAATATGTGCACACACAGCAGGAGTTACTCAGGACAGAAGGGTTCTGACAGTGTTCTCCTATAGGTGAGAGAAACACTGAGGGAACAACACATCCTCTTCATGTGTCGTATGGAGGCACAGTGTTTCTGTCAGGTTTAGGTTTCTGTTAAGATTCTGTCTAAACCAGCTGGGTGTGTTGTCAGAGAATGATGTGTGTTGCTGTAGCAATGCAGTGCTCTCCTCTCCTTTCCAAAACCCATGATTAATCCCTGTTGTCAGTGCTATGCTGTGGATTATGGTTTTACAGTGAACACACTTGAAGAGCTGTATCTGTGTGTTATAATACATGAGGGAATATGATCAGGCCTGTGCTGGTTCTGAAGGAAGCAACCCAGTGTAACTTACGGAGAATGAGATCATTTAAAAACACCTGAGAGGATTGTGGACGATCCAAAAAAACACACATTAACTGTAGTGTTTCAGAACAAGTGGAATGTGGTAGACACAGGGCTATAAAAAAGAGACAAGGGTACTGAACAAAGAAAGTATTTGTTAAACAATAAGTTCTTCTGAAAGTATTAAAAAAGATGTGCTCCGGTGTAAGTCAAAGTTATGAATGACACACWMTCTTCCRTGTATGGTCATAACAGTGGATTGTCCCATTGAGTCTTGTCTTGAAAAAGGCCTGGCAGCTCAAACATCAATAATAAACWGTSTCCKTTCTATACTGTTGCCTTTGTCTTTCTCTAGTCAAAGCTATGAACAAACATGTTCTTGATTGACAGGGGTAGAAGTCGGTAGATCATGTGTATCCTAAGACAGTCAGTGGGAGATCATAATAAGACTCTCTAGACTGGTCCCTGTGTTCCTTCCTACACTGTCCACAAAGATAGATAACACTGGGGGATGGATGTTATTGTACAGTACAATTTGCATATAGCATGCCCCTCCCCTGTCACGGCCGTTGAAAGAACTGGACCAAGGTGCAGCGTGGTGAGCGTACATTTTCTTTTATTTGAAAAATGACGCCGACAAAACAATAAACACTACAAAACAAACCGTGAAGCTAAAGGCTATGTGCCATAAACAAAGTCAACTTCCCACAAAGAAAGGAGGGGAAAGGGCTACCTAAGAATGGTTCTCAATCAGAGACAACGATAGACAGCTGTCCCTGATTGAGAACCCTAACGGGCCAAAACATAGAAATACAAATAATAGAACATAGAATACCTACCCCAACTCACACCCTGACCAAACCAAAATAGAGACATAAAAAGGATCTCTAAGGTCAGGGCGTGACATCCCGTCCCCCATACACCCCAATGTGTGCCACCCATGACTGAGGAAACCTACATGCCAAGTATAGAGCTTATCTTGACTTCATAGTAAATATGGAATACTTGCTTCTTTTAGTATTTGTCACGCCCTGGCCATAGAGAGGCTTTTATTCTCTATTTTGGTTAGGCCAGGGTGTGACTAGGGTAGGCATTCTAGTTTCTTTATTTCTATGTTTTCTGTTTCTATGTTTTGGCCGGGTAGGGTTCTCAATCAGGGACAGCTGTCTATCGTTGTCTCTGATTGGGAATCATACTTAGGCAGCCTGTTTTTCCACCTTAGTTGTGGGTAGTTGTCTGTGTTAGTGGCCTGTATAGCCCTAGTCAGCTTCACGTTAGTTTCTGTTGTTTCTTGTTTTGTTGGCGACATTCATAATAAAGAGAAATGTACGCTCACGACGCTGCACCTTGGTCCGGTCATTTCCACCCTGACGACGATCGTGACAGAACTACCCACCACAAACGGACCAAGCGGCGTGGTCAGGAGGAGCAGCGTTTTCTGGAGGAATGGACATGGGAGGAGATCTTGGAAGGCAAGGGACCCTGGGCAAAGGCTGGAGAATATCGCCGTCCAAAGGAGGAGATTAAAGCAGCAAAAGCGAGGAAGGCGGAGGCAGCGAGTAAAAGGGCCCAGGATTACACAGGGTCATGGCTGGCACGAAAGACCGGGAGGCCACTCCCCCCCCCCAAAATTTGGGGGCACACGAGGAGATTGGCTGAGTCAGGTTGGAGACCTGAGCCAACGCCTCGTGCTTACCGTAGGGAGCGTGATACTGGTCAGGCACAATGTTATGCAGTGGAGCGCACGGTGTCTCCATTGAGCGTTCACAGCCCGGTGCGCTACATTCCAGCTCCTCGCATCGGCCGGGCTAGAGTGGGCATCCAGCCATGACGGATGGTGCCGGCTCAGCGCATCTGGCCGCCAGTGCGTTTCTACGGCCCAGGTTATCCTGCGCCGGCTCTGCGAACTGTGTCTCCGGTGAATCTGCACAGTCCAGTGCGTCCTGTGCCAGCGCCCTACCTTTGCCGGGCGAAGGTAACCATCCAGCCAGGACGGGTTGTGCAGACTCTACACTCGAGACCTCTAGTGCGCCTCCACGGCCCAGTGTATCCGGTGCCTACTCCAAGAACCAAGCCTCCAGTATGTCTCCCCAGCCTGGTGAGTCCTGTGCCTGCTCCCAGAACCAGGTTCCTTCCATGTATGTCTCCCCAGCCTGGTGAGTTCACTGTGCCTTGCCTCAGATCCATGCCTCCGTATGTCTCCCCAGCCTGGGTAAGCCCTGTGCAGCTCCACGCACCAGGCTGCCGATACGTTCTCCTCACTCCTGTGATGATCCATGGCACAAAGCCTCCTGTGATGATCCATGGCACGAAGCCTCCAGTGATGATCCATGGCACGAAGCCTCCAGGATGATTCATGGCACGAAGCCTCCAGTGGATGATTCACGGCCAAGCCTCCAGTTGAATTGATCCACGCGGCCCGAAGCCTCCAGTGATGATCCACGGCCGAAGCCTCCAGTGATGATCACGGCCCGAAGCCTCCAGTGGTGATCCACGGCCCGAAGCCTCCATGTGTGATCCACGGCCCGAAGCCTCTATGTGTGATCCACGGAACGAAGCCTCCAGTGGTGATCTCACGGCAGGCGAAGTCCTCCAGTGGATTGATCCCACGGCACGAAGCCTCCAGTGATGATCCAAGGCACGAAGCCTCCAGTGATGATCCATGGCACGAAGCCTCCAGTGAAGATTCATGGCACGAAGCCTCCAGTGATGGTCCATGGCCCGGAGCCTACAATGAGGATCCGTGGCACGAAGCCTCCAGTATTGATCCGCGGTCCGGAGCCTCCAGCGACGGCCTCCAGTCCGGAGCCCCCAGCGACGGCCTCCAGTCCGGAGCCTCCAGCGACGGCCTCCAGCGACGGCCTCCAGTCCGGAGCCTCCAGCGACGGCCTCCAGCCCGGAGCCTCCAGCGACGGTCCCCAGTCCGGGGCCTGCAGCGAGGGTCCCCAGTCCGGGGCCTGCAGCGAGGGTCCCCAGTCCGGGGCCTGCAGCGAGGGTCCCCGGTCCAGAGGCGCCACCAAAGTGGGGGGAGCCAGAGGTGGAGCGTGGTCTGCGTCCCGCACCGGAGCCGCCACCGAAGTAGATGCCCACCCGGACCCTGCCCTATAGAGTCAGGTTTTGCGGCCGGAGTCCGCACCTTTTGGGGGGGTACTGTCACGCCCTGGCCATAGAGAGGCTTTTATTCTCTATTTTGGTTAGGCCAGGGTGTGACTAGTGTGGGCATACTAGTTTCATTATTTCTATGTTTTCTGTTTCTATGTTTTGGCCGGGTATGGTTCTCAATCAGGGACAGCTGTCTTTCGTTGTCTCTGATTGGGAATCATACTTAGGCAGCCTGTTTTTCCACCTTAGTTGTGGGTAGTTGTCTGTGTTAGTGGCCTGTAAAGCCCTAGTCAGCTTCACGTTCGTTTCTGTTGTTTCTTGTTTTGTTGGCGACATTCATAATAAAGAGAAATGTACGCTCAACGCTGCACCTTGGTCCGGTCATTTCCACCCTGACGACGATCGTGACAGTATTTGTCTAGTAGGTTTTATCAAAACAGATTTCCACATCTCTGTCAAAGAAATACCTGACTCACCTACTGTACATATGTTTTGATTATATTATTATTATACTGACTGCTGTTAGCAAGGGCCAATAGACAGCCAAAGAGAAAGTAAATGCCAGCCTGTTACATTCTCTCCATCCCTGGGGAGTTTACAGTACACCTGCTATCGCATAGGTGTCAGTCTGCTGATTCATTCAGTGTTATCCTGATTTAGACACACAGAAGGAGAGAGAAAAACCTAGGTCTGCATCTCTCTCCCTGTGCTATGGCTAGGGTCCAGTCCTCCTCCAGTCCGGCTGTCACACACATCATACACCACATTTTAGAGCTGAGGGAGCCTGTGGCTGCGTGGGACATATGACGTGCCCTCTCTTGTCTTCCCTGAGTCAGGAGATCCAGTCCAATCCAGAGCCTCTCCCAGACCATCCTCTCTAACCCATCAGATTTCTAACCTCCTTTCTGTGATAACCCACAAATAGGACCATTACTGATTGGTCTGACAGGTAAACCTGTCTGGCCTAACCCATCATTTTTGTCTGGCCTTACCCATCATTTTCCTCACCCACTCACCTACAGTGGGGTGATCCAGTGATGACACACAGTACATCAGATTATTGATGATGCTGTGGAAAAGAAATACTCTTTCCCGAGTACTGAGTAATGTGACTGATTCATTGTGTGTCTGCTTGAACATGTTATTCTGCTTATTTTAGCTGGCATTTAGTGACAGCTGAACAAAGCTGAAGAATCACTGGCTAGGTTTCCATCCAATTGGCAACAGATTTTCATGTGAATATTCAAAAATCTGTATAAATAAAATATGCACATTTTCCCACCATTAGTGTTTCCACCAAACTGATAGAAATCTATGCTTGATGACGTAGTGCAAACAAAATGTACTTTTTCGCTTAAGTTTTCATGTACTGAATAAAAATCTGATGTTCAATGTGTTTGCATCGCATTTTCAACTCTTTGCATTAAATAGCAAATGTGTCTGGTTTTGACATGTGCGCTCTATCCAACAGCTCACAGATACAGTGTGGGTAGACTGTGCAGGGAGGCTAGTCTATATGATGAGTTTATGGATAAGAGCAGGAATGTGGCCTCCCGGTTGGCGCAGTGGTCTAGGGCACTGCATCACAGCGCTAGCTGTGCCACCAGAGACTCTGGGTTCGCGCCCAGGCTCTGTCGCAGCCGGCCGCGACCGGGAGGTCCGTGGGGCGATGCACAATTGGCATAGCGTCGTCCGGGTTAGGGAGGGTTTGGCCAGTAGGGATATCCTTGTCTCATCGCGTACCAGCGACTCCAGTGGAGGGCCGGGCGCAGTGCGCGCTAACCAAGGTTGCCAGGTGCACAGTATTTCCTCCGACACATTGGTGCGGCTGGCTTCCGGGTTGGATGCGCGCTGTGTTAAGAAGCAGTGCGGCTGGTTGGGTTGTGTTTCGGAGGACGCATGGCTTGCGACCTTCGTCTCTCCCGAGCCCGTACGGGAGTTGTAGCGATGAGACAAGATAGGAGAGCAATTGGATACCACGAAATTGGCGAAAAGGGGGGTAAAAAAAAATAAACATTATAAATAAAAGAGCGGGAATGTTTGTATTTGTCAAAAGGCAGTCAAGTATCATTCATCATGTAACCAGAATAAAACCCACTGTATTTATTGGAAAGGAGTATCAAACTCACACCATGCACTTCCACCACCCTGCGAAGTTCATCATTTATTTCATCTGTAGCCTAATAAACTGCATGGTTTCCCGAGTTGTAGCGGGAGGATCACACACCATGTCACTGCGTGACTCCAAATTTAATTCGATATGATGGTTATTATATCAATATTTGTGGATAAAGGCATTTCCACTGCCATTTTGCGCATAATTAATTTTACAGACACAAAATGATACCACCATGTTGAACAAACACATTATCTGTCACCATTTATAAAATAGTTCCAAAACTTCCTGCATTCATCACAGGTGTCATGATTATTTTTATACAGTATGACTACACGCATAAAAACTGTGGATGGAAACATGGTTTGTAATGATGAGGGAAAATACAAAATTGCTAATGTTGACCCTATTATATTGCACTGTGCGTCTTTGCTGTGATTCAGATTTAAAGGTAAATGTTGATGCCTCTCTGTTATTCAACCGGGGGTCCGGTTAAAAGAAATACATTTTTATTTGCCCAATGTTTTTATGTCGCTAGCAACAACAGAATAAACGAATGACATACCTACAGTAGAAAAGTAGAGTATCTTCTTTCTCAACTTCTAACTTTGAGCAAATAACACTCATTGGAGCCAATTACACTGACTGGAGTAAATGACGCTATGTGTGATATATAAACTAATGTACATGGTATTTTGAGTAGAGCTCTCTCGAGAATAAAGCTATTGATTAATTTGGACACTGGTCTTTGTCTATTTTATGCAAATAAGAATCTTACAAATTCTTAGAAACGGACAGAGTGTTTGCTTTGTTATAATTAAATTGGTTAACGAACATATAGGAAACTAATTCCTACAACAGTATCGGCGTTGAAAAATCATAATCGGTCGACCTCTATTACCAACTACTTCTCTGATAGAGTTCAGTGTGTCAAATCGGAGGGCCTGTTGTCTGGACCTCTGGCAGTCTCTATGGGGGTGCCACAGGGTTCAATTCTCGGTCTGACTCTCTTCTCTGTATACATCAATGATTTCGCTCTTGCTGCTGGTGATTCTCTGATCCACCTCTACGCAGACGACACCATTCTGTATACTTCTGGCCCCTCTTTGGACACTGTGTTAAAACTTCTTATGGCTACAATCCCGGTAATGGGATCGATATGACAACAGCCAGTGAAAGTGCAGGGCGCCAAATTCAAACAACAGAAATCTCATAATTAAAATTCCTCAAACATACATGTGTCTTATACCATTTTAAAGATAATCTTGTTGTTAATCCCACCAAAGTGTCTGATTTCAAATAGGATTTTCAGCGAAAGCACCACAAATGATTATGTTAGGTCACCGCCAAATCACAGACAAACACAGTCATTTTCCCAGCCAAAGATAGGAGTCACAAAAAGCAGAAATAGAGATAAAATTAATCACTATCCTTTGATGATCTTCATCAGATGACACTCATAGGACCTCATGTTACACAATACATGTATGTTTTGTTTGATAAAGTTGATATGTATATCAAAAAATCTGAGTTTATATTGGCGTGTTACGTTCACTAGTTCCAAAAACATTCAGTTATTTTGCATTGCCACATCGATTCAACAGAAATACTCATCATAAATGTAGATGATAATACAAGTTATACACATGGAATTATAGATATACCTCTCCTTAATGCAACCGCTGTGTCAGATRTTTTTTTTAAATTACGGAAAAAGCAAACCATGCAATAATCTGAGACGGCGCTCAGAACAATAGTCAAATTAGCCGCCATGTTGGAGTCAACAGAAACCAGAAATTACATGATAAATATTCCCTTACCTTTGATGATCTTCATCAGAATGCACTCCCAGGAATCCCAGGTCCACAATAAATGCTTGATTTGTTCGATAATGTCCGTTATTTATGTCCAATTAGCTACTTTTGTTAGCGCGTTTGGTAAACAATTCCAAAGTGACGAAGCGCGTTCCCTAAAAGGTGACGAAATGTCCAAACGTTCCGTTACAGTCAGTAGAAACATGTCAAACGATGTATTGAATCAATCTTTAGAATGTTGTTAACATAAATCTTGAATAACATTCCAACCGGAGAATTACATTGACTTCAGATGAGCGATGGAACAGAGCTTCCTCTCATGTGAACGTGCATGGTGAAAGCATGGTCAGGTCATGGCAAACCTGACTAATTCTCCTCTCGTTCGGTCCCCCTTCACAGTAGAGGCACCAGACAAAGTTCTACAGACTGTTGACATCTAGTGGAAGCCGTAGGAACTCATTCATATCTCAAGGGGATTTCAATGGGAACTGTGTTGAAAACCTACCAACCTCTCTCCTCAGGTTTTTGCCTGCCATATGAGTTCTGTTATACTCACAGACATAATTCAAACAGTTTTAGAAACTTTAGAGTGTGTTCTATCCAATACTATATATTAGCAACTATGACTGAGGAGCAGGCCGTTTACTCTGGGCCCCTCTGTGCACCTTTCATCCAAGCTACTCAATACTGTCCCTGCAGCCACAGTTAACTAACCTCCAGACGAGCTTCAATGCCATACAACTCTCCTTCCGTGGCCTCCAACTGCTCTTAAATGCAAGTAAAACTATATGCATGCTATTCAATCGATCACTGCCCGCACCTGCCTGCCCGTCGAGCATCACTACTCTGGACGGCTCTGACTTAGAATACATGGACAACTACAAATACCTAGGTGTCTGGTTAGACTGTAAACTCTCCTTCCAGACTCACATTAACTTCTTATGGCTGCAGGGGCAGTATTGAGTAGCGTGGATGAAAGGTGCCCAGAGTAAACGGCCTGCTCCTCTGTCCCAGTTACTAATATATGCATAGTAATATTAGTATTGGATAGAAAACACTCTAAAGTTTCTAAAACTGTTTGAATTATGTCTGTGAGATTAACAGAACTCATATGGTAGGCAAAAACCTGAGAAGTTCCACTTCCTGTTTGGATTTCTTCTGGGGGAGCCATATTTTCAACCAAGCTCTCATTGAAAATACAGAGAGATATGGATGGGTTTTCACTTCCTACGGCTTCCACTAGATGTCAACAGTCAATAGAACTAAGTCTGATGACTCTAATGTGCAGGGGGGTCGAAGGAGACAGAATTTAGTAATCACTGCCATGAGGTGACCATGCATTCAACACTCGCGTTCACGTGAGAGGCAGCTCCGTTCCATCTCTCAATTGAAGTCGATTTAATTCTCCGGTTGGAACGTTATTCAAGATGTATGTTAACAACATTCTAAAGATTGATTCAGTACATCGTTTGACATGTTTCTACTGACTGTAACGGAACGTTTGGACATTTCGTCACGTTATAGTGGTCGCGCTTTGAGACTTTGGTTAGGGTGTTTGGTAAGCAATTCGAAAGTAGCTAATTTGACATAAATAACGGACATTAACGAACAAATCAAGCATTTATTGTGGACCTGGGATTCCAAGGACTGCATTCTGATGAAGTTCATCAAAGGTAAGGAAACATTTATCATGTATTTTCTGGTTTCTGTTGAGTCCAACATGGCGGCTAATTTGGCTATTCATTTGAGCTCCGTCTCAGATTATTGCATGGTTTATTTTTCTGTAAAGTTTTTTTGAAATCTGACACAGCGGTTGCATTAAGGAGAGGTATATCTATAATTCCATGTGTATAACTTGTATTATCATCTATATTTATGATGAGTATTTCTGTTGAAACGATGTGGCTATGCAAAGTCACTTGATGTTTTTGCAACTAGTGAATCTAACGCCTCAATGTAAACTCAGATTTTTGATATAAATATGAACTTAATCAAACAAAACATGCAAGTATTGTGTAACATGAAGTCCTATGAGTGTCATCTGATGAAAATAATCGAAGTTAGTGATTAATTTTATCTCTATTCTGGTTTTTGTGAAAGCTATCTTTAGCTGAAAAAAATGGCTGTGGTTATTGTGGTTTTGTGGTGACCTACATAATCGTTTGTAGTGTGCTTTCGCTGAAAAGCCTATTTGAAATCGGACACTTTGGTGGGATTAACAACAAGATTACCTTTAAAATGATATAAGACACATGAATGTCTGAGAATTTAATTATGAGATTTCTTGTTTTTGAATTTGGCACCCTGCACTTCGACTGGCTTTGTCATATCGATCCCGTTAACGGGACTGCAGCCATAAGAAGTTTTTAAGCATCTCCAATCCAAAATTAAATCTAGACTCGGCTTCCTATATCGCAAACAAAGCATCCTTCACTCATGCTGCCAAACATACCCTCGTAAAACTGACCATCCTACCGATCCTCGACTTCGGCGATGTCATCTATAAAATAGCCTCCAACACTCTACTCAACAAATTGGATGCAGTCCATCACAGTGCCATACGTTTTGTCACCAAAGCCCCATATACTACCACCACTGCGACCTGTACGCTCTCGTTGGTTGGCCCTCACTTCATACTTGTCGCCAAACCCACTGGCTACAGGTCATCTACAAGTCTCTGCTAGGTAAAGCCCCCCTTATCTCAGCTCACTGGTCACCATAGCAGCACCCACTCGTAGCACGCGCTCCAGCAGGTATATCTCACTGGTCACCCCCAAAGCCAATACCCCCTTTGGTCGCCTTTCTTTCCAGTTCTCTGCTCCAATGACTGAACGAACTGCAAAAATCACTGAAGCTGGAGACTCTCCCTCACTAGCTTTAACACAGCTGTCAGAGCAGCTCACAGATCACTGCCACCTGTACATAGCCCATCTGTAAACAGCCCATCTATCTACCTCATCCCCATACTGTATTTATTTATTTATTCTGCCCTCCGTTGCCCCCAGTATCTCTACTTGCACATTCATCTTCTGCACATCTACCATTCCAGTGTTTAATTGCCATATTGTAATTACTTCGCCACCATGACCTATTTATTGCCTTAACTCCCTTATCTTACCTCATTTGCACACACCGTATATAGACTTTTTCTACTGTATTATTGACTGTATGTTTTGTGTATTCCATGTGTAACTCTGTGTTGTTGAATGTGTCGAATTGCTATGCTTTATCTTGGCCAGGTCGCAGCTGCAAAGGAGAACTTGTTCTCAACTAGCCTACCTGGTTAAATAAAGGTGACATAAAATAAATAAAATAAATAGTGCCTTGACCAGGACCCAGGTCCTGTCAGACAGACGTGCGCCTGACCCACATCGGTGGGCTGGGCATTACTGTAAGAGACAAGAGTCGTCTGACGCCCACCCAGCGGGTGGCCTTCATTGGCATGGAACTGGACTCAGTACTCATGAGAGCATGCCTGCCCATCAGAAGGGTTCAGGGGATCGTATCTTGCCTCAACTACTTTCGGCAGGGGCGGGTGGTATCCGCCCTAACCTGCCAACGCCTGTTGGGCTTGCTGATGGCGGCCACATTGTTGATTCCCCTGGGCCTGCCCAATCTCCAGCCTCTTCAACAGTGGTTAACTCCCACCGGCTGCACCCAAAGCTCCACCGTCACCGCCAGCTGCGGGTGACCACACAGTGCCTCAGGGCATTGTTGAGATGGCGCTGTCACTCCTTTCTCTCAGATGGGGTGGAGATGCCGAGGATGTGCCGCCGGGAGCTGGTCAGCACAGACACCTCCCAGAACAGCTGGGGGGGGCAGCGGCTGTTGTACACTACAGCTCCGAGCTGTACTGCTGGCCCTGCAGTCTTTCCTTCCATATCTGAAGGGAAGACATGTCCTGGTGAGAACAGACAACACACCACAGTGGTAGCTTACATCAACCATCAGGGTGGACTGAGGTCCCACCGCCTCCATATTATGGCACGGGAGCTCCTTCTCTGGGCTCAGGGACGTCTAGCGTCTTTGCGCGCAGCGCACATACCTGGCATCCTAAATGTGGCAGTGGATATGTTCTCAAAGGTGGGCTCGCCACCTTGGGACTGGAGCCTACATCCCCAGGTGGTCAGCACCTGTGGGACAAGTTCGGGAGGGTGCAGGTGGACCTGTTTGCCTCCCTGGACAATGCACTTTGCCCCATGTGGTACTTCATGCCTCTGGGCTTAGATGCTCTGGCTTACGATTGGCCAGGGCTGGAGCTTTACGCATTCCCCTCATTTCTCCTGATCCAGGCTGTGCTGGACAGGACCAGGATGGCAGAGCATCGTCTGCTTCTGGTGGCCCCATACTGGCCCAGATGACCCTGGTTCAGCCTTCTCCAGTCCCTGTTGTCTGGGACACCTTGGCAACTTCCCCTGGGACCGGACCTGCTGTCTCATGTCGGGGGAACTCTGTGGCATCCGAGGTCCCACCGTCTCAGTCTGTGGGATTGGCCACTGAAGGGCACCGATTTTTTTTTATTTTGGAAAAGTTTTATTGTTGCATTTCCTTTAAAACATCTCATATTTATTATTGCACGTAATTTTATACACATAAAAATTGTATAAAAGCATAAAACACAGCATTTGAATATTACATTTAAATTTGTTAAAAAGTACATGTTGTTAAAAACAATAGAAACAACCATGAATACAAGTAATTTTTCTTGTAAAACATTCAATCTGTAAAAGCCATTTAAAATGTGAACAGTTGTGGCCTAAAGTTTTGAGAATGACACAAATATGAATTTTCAGTCTGTTGCCTCAGTTTGTATGATAGCAATTTGCATATACTCCAGAATGTTATGAAGAGTGATCAGATGAATTGCAATTAATTGCAAAGTCCCTTTTTGCCATGCAAATGAACTGAATCCCCCCCAAAACATTTCCACTGCATTTCAGCCCTGCCACAAAAGGACCAGCTGACATCAAGTCAGTGATACTCTTGTTAACTCAGGTGTGAGTGTTGACAAGGACAAGGCTGGAGATCACTCTGTCATGCTGATTGAGTTCGAATAACAGACTGGAAGCTTCAAAAGGAGGGTGGTGCTTGGAATCATTGTTCTTCCTCTGTCAACCATGGTTACCTGCAAGGAAACACGTGCCGTCATCATTGCTTTGCACAAAAAGGGCTTCACAGGCAAGGATATTGCTGCCAGTAAGATTGCACCTAAAACAACCATTTATCGGACCATCAAGAACTTCAAGGAGAGCAGTTCAATTGTTGTGAAGAAGGCTTCAGGGCGCACAAGAAAGAACAGCAAGCACCAGAACAGTCTCCTAAAGTTGATTCAGCTGCAGGATCGGGGCACCACCAGTACAGAGCTTGCTCAGGAATGGCAGCAGGCAGGTGTGAGTGCATCTGCACGCACAGTGAGGCAAAGACTTTTGGAGGATTGCCTTGTGTCAAGAAGGGCAGCAAAGAAGCCACTTCTCTCCAGGAAAAACATCAAGGACAGACTGATATTCTGCAAAATGTACAGGGATTGGACTGCTGAGGACTGGGGTAAAGTCATTTTCTCTGATGAATCCCCTTTCCGATTGTTTGGGGCATCCGGAAGAAAGCTTGTACGGAGAAGACAAGGTGAGCGCTACCATCAGTCCTGTGTCATGCCAACAGTAAAGCATCCTGAGACCATTCATGTGTGGTGTTGCTTCTCAGCCAAGGGAGTGGGCTCACTCACAATTGCCTAAGAACACAGCCATGAATAAAGAATGGTACCAAACACATCCTCCGAGAGCAACTTCTCCCAACCACCCAGGAACAGTTTGGTGACAAACAATGCCCTTTCCAGCTTGATGGTGCACCTTGCCATAAGGCAAGTGATAACTAAGTGGCTCGGGGAACAAAACATCGATATTTTGGGTCCATGGCCAGGAAACTCCCCAGACCTTAATCCCATTGAGAACTTGTGGTCAATCCTCAAGAGGCGGGTGGACAAACAAAAACCCATGAATTCTGACAAATTCCAAGCATTGATTATGCAAGAATGGGCGCCATCAGTCAGGATGTGGCCCAGAAGTTAATTGACAGCATGCCAGGGCGGATTGCAGAGGTCTTGAAAAAGAAGGGTCAACACTGCAAATATTGACTCTTTGCATCAACTTCATGTAATTGTCAATAAAAGCCGTTGACACTTATGAAATGCTTGCAATTATACTTCAGTATTCCATAGTAACATCTGACAAAAATATCTAAAGACACTGAAGCAGCAAACTTTGTGAAAATTTATTTTTGTGTCATTCTCAAAACTTTTGGCCACGACTGTACAAATGATTTAACAAAAGTAAAACATTTTTAAGACATGAAAAACATGTTAAAAAGTCACTTTGTTAAAAAGCTGTCTTCGGTCCTTTGTACAGGAGCGGGGTGAGTCCTTACCAAACTCGCCTCCTCCTGCTCTTCCGAATCAATAACTGTCCTGTCCTTCAGGGCCCAGAGGAGATCCCTCCCCTAGACGCAGCAGCGCTGTCAGGCCGTGGCCGTCAGGACCTTGGGTGTTGTGGGGGACCCTTTGTCTGGGGTTAAGGCCCCCTTTCTTCTGTACCACCCCAGGGCCTCCGGGGCTACCATGGCCACTGCCTGGGAGGTGGTCTCTACTTGTTTTGCTACCAGCAGGTTGTGGGAGGACCACAGTGCTTCCTTCAGACACGGCACCAATGGTCCATGTTAGGACAACAGGAGGGTGTAATGAACACCATGCAGAGCGCAAGGACGCTGGTTACAACCACGGCATACCAGTTGCGCTGGCGGTTGTTCTGCTCTTGGTGCACTGGTATTGAGGTTGTGCCTGAGTCCTGAGGGGTGCACTATGTCCTCCAATACCTGCAGTCTCGCTTGGATGAGGGCTTGGCAGCCTCTACACTGAGAGGGTATTTGGCCGCTATATCTTCCTGCCATGCGGGGTGGATGGACATGCCAGTGTGGCGCCATCCCTTGGTCTCCAGGTTTATGAGGGGGGTTCCTCGCCTGCGTCCAGCTAGGACCAGTTCAATGGCGAGCTGGGATCTGGATGTGGTCTTGGCAGCTTTGGCAAAGCCGCAATTCGAACATTTGGAGTCTGCCTCCCTGAAACACATCTCTATGAAGGTGTTTTTCTAGGTAGCGATTACTTCCATGAAGAGGGTGGGTGAGCTCCATCCTTATTCGGTAAGTTTTGAGTGCTACCGGATGGACCCTGGGGGAGGAGTATATCTCCACCCCAACCCTCCATTCCTCCTTAAGGTTCTGTCAGACAGACATGTGAACATCCCTTTTGTCATGTCTGCTTACGACCCCCCCGGCAGTGGCGGGGGAGTCTGGGCCTCCCTCCGGCATGCTATGCCCTGTGAGGGCTACGTGGAGCGGACACGGTCAGTGAGAACAACAGACCAGGTCTTTGTCTCACTTGATCGTGGACACGATTACGACAGCATACCGCCTGGCTGGCAGGCCAGTGCTGGGATCTGTGGTGGCACATTCAACACGAGGTGTGGCTGCGTCCTGGGCTCTACTGAGAGGAGTGCCCCTCGCTGATATCTGTGCTGCAGCCAGCTGGGATTCCTCTTGCACCTTTGGTAGGTACTATCGGGTAAATGTGACACCTCCCTCTGCGGTGGGTTCAGCGATCCTGGGCGTCGCCTCCCCTTCCGTGGACTGTGCCGGGACCCCCCTTCCACATTGACGGCCCTTGCGTCTCGGTCCCTTGCTGGGACTTTACCGCTGGCTGGCCAGGTCCCTCTAGCACCAACTAGTCTGGTATGGGTATACCAATATATTGGAGTGATCCAATATAGTGAAACATAACGAAAGTTACATGAGCTATATGGATCACTCCAATTCTCTACGGTGCTAGAGGCGCCTCAGAAATGATGTAGAAAACGTGATTCGCGGCCATGGGGTCTACATATAGGGGCGGACCCCAGCCATGACACAGGTGTACACGGGAGTAAATCTGTAAATCCTCACCTCGGATGTATCTCTCCGTCGCGAAGTGATACCAATATATTGGAGTGATCCATATAGCTCACATAACCGTGGTTACATACGTAACCTTCGTTTTCCAGCCCTGATACCAGCACAATATCCAACCCAGCCCCAACACCAACCCAGTTCTTCCTGGTCCCAGCCCCAATAACAGCACCAACCCTGGATAGAGAACTGACCAACCACAATTGCCACCTCCAACCCTTCCCCAACATAAAGACACAAACACACCGTCAACCATTCCACCAGACCAGCTATTCCCATACTGCCGTCGGGGGTACGCTAAATACAAATATGACTCACTTTTTTTTTTTAATAAAAAATTCTTCACATTTTCAAACAGTCTATTTATATTTTCCAATGGGGCTATACATTTGGGTGAGGTTTTTTTCTTGCCTGAGTATCCTTGTTTCACTGCCAAAAATTTAATTAAATTGTCTAGTGTTCAGCGAAATAACAACACAATGTCAAATACAGTTAGCCTCATAAAATAATTAACATCCAGTCACAGTGTAACTGTTACTCTTTCGCAGGAATTCCACTAACGGTCCGTATGTAGCTAAACGTAGCTACTGCTCATTCCGTTTGCTCGAAAATGGATAAATGGTTAAAAAAAGTAAGGCCCGGATCCATAGAAACACATACCAACTCTACTGGTAGTACTGCTACCACCAGCAGTACTACACCTGCACCTGTCGACGACACAAGTTGTTCTGCTTCCACGAGCACATCCAATGCTAGCATCAGTATTTCTACATATGTTGTTAGCCCAGCAAGCATGGATACTGACAGTTGTGAATCTGATGCAGCAGAAGAGCTACTGCCCCCTTACCCGGGAAAGCACTGAACAACAGACAGGGACGTTTGACCATCGAAGAGGCGCAAATATGATGAGAACTACAATGATTTGGGGTTCACTTCTATTGGGAGTAGTGCCTTTCCTAAGCCACAGTGTGTTATATGTGCAAAAGCACTATCTCACAACTTGATGAAACCTGCGCAGACATTTAGAAACAAAACATGTCAATTTGAAAAACAAGCCACGGGAGTTTTATGAGCGAGAATTAAGACGACTTTTGAGTAGTAAGACATGCGCCGACTGAGCGCCGACTTCCGGCGCCGACCGAGATGGCCACCTCGCTTCGCGTTCCTTGGAAAATATGCAGTATTTTGTTTTTTTATGTGTTATTCCTTACATTGGTACCCCAGGTAATCTTAGGTTTCATTACATACAGTCGGGAGGAACTACTGAATATAAGATTAACGTCAACTCACCATCGTTCCAACCAGGAATATGACTTTCCCGAAACGGATCCAGTGTTTTGCCTTCCACCCAATACAATGGATCTGATCCCAGCCGGCGACCCTATGCGACGCGCGTAAAAGGGGCAAACGTAGCGGTCTCCTGGTCAGCTTCGGAGACGGGCACATCGCGCTCCATTCCCTAGCATACTACTCGCCAATGTCCAGTCTCTTGACAATAAGGTTGATGAAATCCGAGCACGGGTAACATTCCAGAGAGAACATCAGGGATTGTAACGTTCTCTGCTTCACGGAAACATGGCTAACTCAAGAGACGCTAACGGAGTCGGTGCAGCCAGCTGGTTTCTTCACGCATCGCGCCGACAGAAACATACATCTTTCTGGTAAGAAAGGGGCGGGGGTGTATGCCTTATGATTAACGAGACGGGGTGTGATCATAACAACAATACAGGAACTCAAGTCATTCTGTTCACCTGATCTAGAACTCCTCACAATCAAATGTCGACCGCATTATCTACCAAGGAATTCTCTTCGATTATAATCACAGCCGTATATATTCCCCCCAAGCAGACACATCGATGGCCCTGAATGAACTTTATCTGACTCTTTGTAAACTGAACCACACACCCTGAGGCTGCATTCATCGTAGCTGGGGATTTTAACAAGGCTAATCTAAAAACAAAACTCCCTAAATTCTATCAGCATATCGATTGTGGCTACCAGGCTGGTAAAACCTTGGATCATTGTTATACTAACTTCCACGACGCATATAAGGCCCTCCCCCCGCCCTCCTTTCGGAAAAGCTGACCACGACTCCATTTTGTTGCTTCCAGCCTACAAACAGAAACTAAAACAACAAGCTCCCGCGCTCAGGTCTGTTCAACGCTGGTCCGACCAATCTGATTCCACGCTTCAAGACTGCTTCGATCACGCGGATTGGAATATGTTCCGCATTGCGTCCAACAACAACATTGACGAATATGCTGATTCGGTGAGCGAGTTCATTAGAAAGTGCATTGACGATGTCGTACCCACAGCAACGATTAAAACATTCCCAAACCAGAAACCGTGGATTGACGGCAGCATTCGCGTGAAACTGAAAGCGCGAACCACTGCTTTTAACCAGGGCAAGGTGACGGAAACATGACCGAATACAAACAGTGTAGCTATTCTCTCCGCAAGGCAATCAAACAAGCTAAGTCCCAGTACAGAGACAAAATAGAGTCGCAATTCACAGCTCAGACACAAGAGGTATGTGGCAGGGTCTACAGTCAATCACGGATTACAAAAAGAAAACCAGCCCCGTCGCGGACCAGGATGTCTTGCTCCCAGACAGGCTAAATAACTTTTTTGCTCGCTTTGAAGACAATACAGTGCCACTGACACGGCCCGCTACCAAAAACCTGCGGGCTCTCCTTCACTGCAGCCGAGGTGAGTAAAACATTTAAACGTGTTAACCCTCGCAAGGCTGCAGGCCCAGACGGCATTCCCAGCCGCGTCCTCAGAGCATGCGCCAGACCAGCTGGCTGGTGTGTTTACGGACATATTCAATCAATCCTATCCCAGTCTGCTGTTCCCACATGCTTCAAGAGGGCCACCATTGTTCCTGTTCCCAAGAAAGCTAAGGTAACTGAGCTAAACGACTACCGCCCCGTAGCACTCACTTCCGTCATCATGAAGTGCTTTGAGAGACTAGTCAAGGACCATATCACCTCCACCCTACCGGACACCCTAGACCCACTCCAATTTGCTTACCGACCCAATAGGTCCACAGACGACGCAATCGCAACCACACTGCACACTGCCCTAACCCATCTGGACAAGAGGAATACCTATGTGAGAATGCTGTTCATCGACTACAGCTCAGCATTTAACACCATAGTACCCTCCAAACTCGTCATCAAGCTCGAGACCCTGTGTCTCGACCCCGCCCTGTGCAACTGGGTCCTGGACTTCCTGACGGGCCCCCCAGGTGGTGAGGGTAGGTAACAACATCTCCACCCCGCTGATCCTCAACACTGGGGCCCCACAAGGGTGCGTTCTGAGCCCTCTCCCTGTACTCCCTGTTCACCTACGACTGCGTGGCCATGCACGCCTCCCACTCAATCATCAAGTTTGCGGATGACACTACAGTGGTAGGCTTGATTACCAACAACGACGAGACGGCCTACAGGGAGGAGGTGAGGGCCCTCGGATGTGTGGTGTCAGGAAAATAACCTCACACTCAACGTCAACAAAACAAAGGAGATGATTGTGGACTTCAGGAAACAGCAGAGGGAGCACCCCCCTATCCACATCGACGGGTCAGTAGTGGAGAAGGTGGAAAGGTTTAAGTTCCTCGGTGTACACATCACGGACAAACTGAATTGGTCCCCCACACAGACAGCGTTGTGAAGAAGGAGCAGCAGCGCCTCTTCAACCTCAGGAGGCTGAAGAAATTCGGCTTGTCACCAAAAGCACTCACAAACTTCTACAGATGCACAATCGAGAGCATCCTGTCGGGCTGTATCACCGCCTGGTACGGCAACTGCTCCGCCCACAACCGTAAGGCTCTCCAGAGGGTAGTGAGTCTGCAGAACGCATCACCGCGGCAAACTACCTGCCTCCAGGACACCTACACCACCCGATGTCACAGGAAGGCCATAAAGATCATCAAGGACAACAACCACCCAAGCCACTGCCTGTTCACCCCGCTATCATCCAGAAGGCGAGGTCAGTACAGGTGCATCAAAGCAGGGACCGAGGACTGAAAAACAGCTTCTATCTCAAGGCCATCAGACTGTTAAACAGCCACCACTAACATTTAGCGGCCGCTGCCAACATACTGACTCAACTCCACCACTTTAATAATGGGAATTGATGGAAATTATGTAAAAATGTACCACTAGCCACTTTAAAAACATGCCATTAATATAGTTTACATACCCTACATTACTCATCTCATATGTACAGTGGGGAGAACAAGTATTTGATACACTGCCGATTTTGCAGGTTTTCCTACTTACAAAGCATGTAGAGGTCTGTAATTTTTTATCATAGGTACACTTCAACCGTGAGAGATGGAATCTAAAACAAAAATCCAGAAAATCACATTGTATGATTTTTAAGTAATTAATTTGCATTTTATTGCATGACAGAAGTATTGATCACCTACCAACCAGTAAGAATTCCGGCTCTCACAGACCTGTTATGTTTTCTTTAAGAAGCCCTCCTGTTCTCCACTCATTACCTGTATTAACTGCACCTGTTTGAACTCGTTACCTGTATAAAAGACACCTGTCCACACACTCAATCAAACAGACTCCAACCTCTCTACAATGGCCAAGACCTGAGAGCTGTGTAAGGACATCAGGGATATAATTGTAGACCTGCACAAGGCTGGGATGGGCTACAGGACAATAGGCAAGCAGCTTGGTGAGAAGGCAACAACTGTTGGCAAAATTATTAGAAAATGGAAGAAGTTCAAGATGACGGTCAATCACCCTCGGTCTGGGGCTCCATGCAAGACCTCACCTTGTGGGGCATCAATGATCATGAGGAAGGTGAGGGATCAGCCCAGAACTACACGGCAGGACCTGGTCAATGACCTGAAGAGAGCTGGGACCACAGTCTCAAGAAAACCATTAGTAACACACTACGCCGACATGGATTAAAATCCTGCAGCGCACGCTAGGTCCCCTGCTCAAGCCAGCGCATGTCCAGGCCCGTCTGAAGTTTGCCAATGACCATCTGGATGATCCAGAGGAGGAATGGGAGAAGGTCATGTGGTCTGATGAGACAAAACTAGAGCTTTTTGGTCTAAACTCCACTCGCCGTGTTTGGAGGAAGAAGAAGGATGAGTACAACCAAGAACACCATCCAACGTGAAGCATGGGGATGCTTTTTTGGGGATGCTTTTCTGCAAAGGGGACAGGACGACTGCACCGTATTGAGGGAGGATGGAGGGCCATGTATCGCGAGATCTTGGCCAACAACCTCCTTCCCTCAGTAAGAGCATTGCAGATGGGTCGTGGCTGGGTCTTCCAGCATGACAACGACCCGAAACACACAGCCAGGGCAACTAAGGAGTGGCTCCGTAAGAAGCATCTCAAGGTCCTGGAGTGGCCTAGCCAGTCTCCAGACCTGAACCCAATAGAAAATCTTTGGAGGGAGCTGAAAGTCCGTATTGCCAGCGACAGCCCCGAAACCTGAAGGATCTGGAGAACGTCTGTATGGAGGAGTGGGCCAAAATCCCTGCTGCAGTGTGTGCAAACCTGGTCAAGAACTACAGGAAATGTATGATCTCTGTAATTGCAAACAAAGGTTTCTGTACCAAATATTAAGTATGCTTTTCTGATGTATCAAATACTTATGTCATGCAATAAAATGCAAACGAAATACTTAAAAATCACAAATGTGATTTTCTGGATTTTTGTTTTAGATTCCGTGTCTCACAGTGAACTGTACCTATGATAAAAATTACAGACCTCTACATGCTGTCAGGTTTTGGCCAAGACTGTTCGGGTTTTGGTCACTAGATGTCCCCATTGCACCTTTTTTGTACCTTTTTGTTTTTCTTGCTCTAATTATTGTTTGCCACTGTAGGTCATTCCCTTGTTAGTATTTAAACCCTGTGTGTTCCTTTGTTCCTTGCTCAGTGTTTGTAAGTTAGCACCCAGCCCAGCCCAAGCCTTGTTTTATACAGTTATTTCTCTTGTTGGATTTTCCAGAGGTTCTCTGGTTTAGTTCTTGTGTATTATTTGAGTAGTCTTTTGAGTTTGTTTTTCCCTGCTGTTTTACCACTTTGTGAGTTTCTTTTTTTGTATTTTGGAGGATTTCCATTTTGTGCCTTTTGGCTTTATTTTTGGACATTGTGGATTTAGTTTCTTTGCCTGAAGATTTGTTCTTTAATTAAACCACCATCTCTAGTACTGCTGTGTCTGCCTCATCTTCTGGGTTCTGACGATTATCAGTGACTGTTTCTCGCACCCGGGTCCTGACACATGCTTTGTAAGTAGGAAAACCTGCAAAATCGGCAGTGTATCAAATACTTGTTCTCCCCACTGTATATGTATTACTGTACTCTATATCATCTACTGCATCTTGCCATCTTTATGTAATACATGTATCACTAGCCACTTTAAACTATGCCACTTATGTTTACATACCCTACATGACTCATCTCGTATGTATATACTGTACTCGATACCATCTACTGCATCTTGCCTACGCCGTTCTGTACCATCACTCATTCATATATCTTTTTGTACATATTCTTTATCCCTTTACACTTGTGTGTATAGGTAGTAGTTGTGGAATTGTTAGGTTAGATTACTTGTTTGGTTATTACTGCATTGTCGGAACTAGAAGCACAAGCATTTCGCTACACTCTCATTAACATCTGCTAACCATGTGTATGTGACAAATAAAATTTGATTTGATTTGTTTAAAAGCAACAGATACCATTAATAAGAAGAGGCTAGAAGTGTCTTATATGGTGAGCTACCGAGTGGCTAGGACAGGCAAGCCCCATACTATTGTGGAGGAATTCATTCTTCCTGCTGCCGTGGATATGGCTGGGACAATGCTGGGGGAAAAGGCCAAGAAAATTATACAGGACAATGCCTTCATCAAACAACACTGTTTCACAACGCATCAGTGACATGGCAGGAGATGCTTTGAAACAAATACTGCTTCACATACAAGCCAGTGAATTATATGTGTTACAGCTGGATGAGTCAACAGACGTGGAGGGCCTGGCACAGCTCCTGGTATAGAGACATCCTCTTCTGCAAACCACTGGAAACCAGGACAACTGGATAGGATATTTTTAAAGTACTGGACAGCCTTGTGACATCAAATGGACTTTGATGGTCAAGATGTGTTGGTATCTGTACTGATGGCGCAAAAGCCATGACAGGGAGACATAGTGGAGTGGTAACGCACGTGCAAGCAGTAGTTCCCAACGCCACTTGGGTACACTGCAGCATCCACCGAGAGGCTCTTGCTACCAAAGGAATGCCTGACAGCTTGAAAGACGTTTTGGACATTACAGTGAAAATGGTTCACTTTGTTTAAGCAAGACCCCTGAACTCTTGTGTATTTTCTGCACTATGCAATGATATGGGCAGCGACCGTGTAATGATTTTACAAGATACAGAAGTGCGCTGGTTATCGAGTTTTTTTAAATTGAGAGACAAGCTTAAAGTTTTCTTTACTGACCATCATTTTCACTTGTCTGACAGCTTGCATGATGACGAGTTTCTCACACGACTGGCCTATCTGGGTGATGTTTTTTCTCGCCTGAATGGTCTGAATCTAGGATTACAGGGACTCTCCACAACTATATTCAATTTGCAGGACAAAATTGAGGCTAGGATTAAGAAGTTGGAACTCTTCTCTGTCTGCATTAACAAGGACAACACACAGGTCTTTCCATCATTGTATGATTTTTTGTGTGTAAATTAAATCAAGCTGTCAAATGTGATATAGCGAAGCACCTGAGTGAGTTGGGTGTGCAATTACGCAAGTACTTCCCCAAAACGGATGACACAAACAACTGGAATCGTTATCCTTTTCATGCCCTGCCTCAGTCCACTTACCGATATCTGAACAAGAGAGCCTCATCGAAATTGCAACAAGCGGTTCTGTGAAAATGTAATTTAATCAGAAGCCACTGCCAGATTTCTGGATAGGGCTGCGCTCACAGTTTCTTGCCTTGGCAAATCACGCTGTTAAGACACTGATGCCCTTTGCAAACACGTACCTATGTGAGAGGCGATTCTCGGCCTTCACTAGCATGAACACTAAATACAGGCACAGACTGTGTGTGGAAAATTATTTAAGACAGACTCTCTCCAAGCACACCCTTCTCATTAACCTGTGGTGAGTTATTCACAATTTTTGATGAACAAGTAAGGTTTTAAATGGAAGATGGCTAAATAAAGAGCAAAATTATTGATCATTATTATATTATTATTTGTGCCCTGGTCCTATAAGAGTTGTTTGTCACTTCCCACGAGCCGGGTTGTGACAAAAACTCACACTCATTCTTATGTTTAATAAATGTATTGTCACGTTCTGACTATAGTTATTTTGTGTTTTCTTTGTTTTAGTGTTGGTCAGGACGTGAGCTGAGTGGGCATTCTATGTTGTGTGCCTAGTTTTCCGTTTCTATGTTTGGCCTGATATGGTTCTCAATCAGAGGCAGGTGTTAGTCATTGTCTCTGATTGGGAACCATATTTAGGTAGCCTGTTTTGTGTTGGATTTTGTGGGTGGTTGTCTTCATGTGTCTGCACCAGACAGAACTGTTTCGGTTTTTCATATTTTGTTGTTTTGTATTTTGTAGTGTTCACGTTTATTTGGCTTTAATTAAAAATGATGAACACTAACCACGCTGCGCTTTGGTCCGATCCTTCGTCCACAGAAGAAAGCCGTTACATGTATCGTATAGTGTGCTGACCCTGGTTCTGGAGGGGGTACGCAGCAGGAGAATGAATGTTTTAAGGGGTACGGGATTACAAAAAGTTTGGGAACCACTGCACCAGACCAACCATGACTGACTGACTGACTAATTGATGTACTGATGATTGTTACCTGTTTTTTATTGACTGCATTTCTTTTTAGTCTTTTGTTAGTTTCTAATTTCATTAACTTAAGTTGATTGATTGCTTATTGTTTGAATTGTTGATTATTTAGAATTTTAACTAAATTTGATTATAAATGTTAACTTGTAAATTATTTTGAAGAAAATAAAAATGTGTTGACTTTGTTTAACCAGCTAAACAGCTGTTCTTAGCAAACATGTGTTTGCCGTTACCTTTCTAGCTAATAGGCTATGTTAGAGATTACACTTCCTCTTCTAATTGTAATGTGGGGAGTTCAAAATAATGAAAAAATATCTACCAAATCTATTCATTTTAAAATGTTGATTACCTTTTGCAACAGTTAACAAGTTGTCCCAGATGAATGATGCAGTGCCCCCCCTTGGGCCAATAGAGGTATCGCGTCTCACTAACACGTCAGTTAATTACTATAGCTCCCACCTTTGACCAATCAATGTAATTTTGTAAATGCCGGATCTCTATGGCAAGACGCATCATTCACCCAAGTTTAGTCAAAATCGTCCCAGTGCTGTCTGAGATATTGTGTGACTAACGTACAAATGGATGGACATAGATCCATTGTCCCCTCCCCAATTTCATCGTGGGGGACAATTGTCATTCACCTGATAAGGCAAGACGTGATTTAACATTTCTTTTGCTAACATATGATCGGGGTCCTTGGGTCGCTGGTTTGCCTGGAATGGGGTACCTGGGCAAGAAAATCGTGGCTGTAGAATTAACGGCTTAATCTGCTGTTTACTTTCACGTCCATAGCCTAGAATGCTGGGCTGGAAACTAGGCCAGGAATGTGAACAATTAGACTAGCCAAACAATGGAGTGGTATGTCAACAATACTAGGCACAATCAGACAGGAGACAAACAGAGAGCACAGAGAACACGGCATTCATCATGCTATCTATCCAGTCATGAAAACCTGGCTACTGTACAACTATAAGTCCATTCATATGTTAATGTTTAATTTGCATATACCCCACCCACTCCCCTACCCCATATCCCATTGTGTGCCACCCATGACTGAGAAATGTACATGCCAATTAGAGTCCATATCATTATTTCCTAACAAATCATGGAACATGTGTTATTTTAGTATTTGTCCAGTAGGTTTCCTCAGTGAGGAAGCCCCCAAAACTACATTAAAGAAAAAATACTGAAAATATAATGCGGAAGTTAGTATAATGCATGTTATATAATGCACCACGAAACACTACGCCTATACATCACTGTATAAGTTAGTGTTAAGGCTGGTTTTCCTTGTTCTGTAGTTACCTCTGGATACTGTACAAGCCAGGGAACCTAATAGCCAAGAAAAAAGTGATAAATTGACACTTGTTTAACAAGCATTTGTGGGTGTTAAAAAGACACTGTCATGGGCCACTGAATTCATTATTTCTCTACCAGTAGGCCAGGTACACATGCCTACTCACACACGGTACTGGTCTCATCCATGGACTACCCAAAGTTACAAGTACTAGGCCACTGTCCTCGCTTGCAACACTCACTACCGAGTTGCAAACTGACTCGGCAAGCAACATCAGTACAATAATTGTTCGTCAGGAGCTTCATGAAATGGGTTTCCATGGCAGAGCAGCCACACACAAGCCTAAGATCACCATAAGCAATACAAACTGTCGGCTGGAGTGGTGTAAAGCTTGCCGCCATTGGACTCTCCGCTCTCTCTCTCTAGTCCTGCGTGCCAGGGACTGCCTCCAGAACAGACCCCCTCCTGTGCTCAACCTACATACCATGCCTAGTGCCATCACGGCCAACTGAGCTGAGGATGGAATGACTCAGGAGAGCAGAGATGCCTCATGCCTCTCAGTTATCAGAATGCTCAACTCGTCATCATCACAGCAGAATGTTCATGCGGACATCGCTAACATATCAAAAACCGATCGCAGCAAAGACACCATGACCTTCTCACTAAGTGAGCCCAGCCAAAAATGCAGCAAAGCTATGGGCCATTTGGCTCATTCACACAGAGGAGAGACAGCTTATTTTTGTGTTATTCACAGCCTTCAGAGCAAGGCCTCCCTCTGAAATATCCATGAGTGTTTTTCTACTCCATTAACTGGGCCTGTTGGGATTCCACACACAAATGCCCAACACCGCGCCACAGCAGAAGTCATTATTTACACACGGTCGTGAGAACAAAAAACCTGCACACTGCTGAGAGAGTGCATAAACAAGAAACAGAGGAAGAAGACAGACACTACTGCCTTCTAAGTACTATATCCATATCCCCCAGAACCATGGGCATGAGCGTTCCCATCTTTCATCCGGAGAGAAGGTGCTTGATTTAACTTGCTGCGACCGCCAGATGGATGGGGTTTGAATTTTAGCAGCGATTCCATTGGTCCTTAGCGCAAACTCCACCCACCTGGCGTGCCGTTGAACTCAATCAAGTGCCCGACACGACACCATGTTCTTGAGCATGAGGCGCCTTCAGAGCAAACCCACCTCTCAGGACAATGGATTATCCTTTGGGGTTGTACTACACCACATCAGACGTCACACTGACATGAAGATGAGGGAGGCCAGCAGCCTCGTCTTACAGCGCAATCTGTCCACAAGGCGGCTGTATAAGAAAACATAACAGAGCAGAGATTAATGGGATAGTGGTAGAGGATCTAGGGGTTTAATCACTTCTTGAATGAGAAATAAGAAAGGGCATACTTCTAACATATGGAGGAGAGCTTAGTAAATCAGCCCTGTTGATTAACAGCCACCAGTAACTCTTTACGCCAAGGGGACAAGACGGGTAATGAATAATTACACTACTCCATCTATCCAAGACACTTGTATGGATGGGGATTTTAAAATCCTCTATATTATTACAGTCACTGGCCATGAATAACTGAGTGGACTGAGATGGATGGGTTCACTCCATGTTGACTCCAGCAGCATAGCGGCAGGTGATTAGTAAGACAGACAGGGAGCAAGCGGCAGAGACGCTTTCCTGTGAGAATGGGATGCGCAGCCAAACACCTGGAGACACACAGCTGTGGGCAGGAGACCCCTTTGTGAGAGCAGAGAACCATTTGTTCACAAATATCTGAGACAATCGTGGGGAAAACCAGTGGTCCTCTTTTCATACAGCACACCTGACTGCTGTCTCAATGTACTGTATCAATGGAGGAGTCTCATACAGAATAATGCAAATTGTTGTTCTGATATCTTTTAAAATTCCTAGGGGGCTTCCTATATCAGGACACCTACTGGACAAACACTAAGAGGTCATCATTTTGACTGTGACCTTAAGAGAAAGCAAAAAGCTTCATGCCCTCTACCCATTATTCTTCCATTGTCAGTTAATCAGAACAGGATCCTTGCATTTCTTTGAGGACCAGGTGAGAACAATCATTTCTCATCAAACCATTCATTACGGTCTGCTACTTCACTTCAAAAGTACCAGGTAAGTATGTACCTTACTGACACTACTTTATTATAGCACTACGGGTGGCATGCCTATGCTGCACATAGTAAATAGACTACCATGACCCATGTTCCTATGTTGGCTGTCGATATAAAAGTTATCAAAATGTACTATCGTTCACATTCAAGGATATCATACCCATTTTTCCTTTGAATGTATTTCATGGAATTTGCTGTACACTATTCAGAAATGTAATAATAAATGCAGCCATTTCACACCCAGAACGCAACACATCTGGAAAAGGGGACAGCTCTCAAAAATGTGTGTAAGGGGGGACTTGTTCAATACAGTGGACCACAGAGTTCCAGGAGTATGTAGTATGAATGCTGGACACAGGATAAATTAACAAGTATTCTTTCACAGTGTAAAATGGTGAATCCTACATCAGGAAACTTACTGGACAAATACTAAAATAGCTAATTCTCCAAACCTCAATGTGGCATCAGGGTGGCATGCCTACATAACAAATAGGAACATGGGTCATGGTTGTCCATGTTACATGGTGGGGGCGTGTCATATGCAAATTAGGTTCAAATGACCCCAACGATACACACAACTAGGGGAGGGAGACTACGCCAACAATATGAAGTGAAATGATGAAGCAACTAATTATACTGAACAAAAATATAAACGCAACATGCAACAATTTCTATGATTTTATTGAGTTACAGTTGATCTAAGGAAATCAGTCAATTGAAATAAATAAATTAGGCCCTAATCTATGGATTTTTACATGACTGGGAAACAGATATGCATATGTTGGTCACAGATACCTTAAAAAAAAAGTAGGGTCTTGGATCTGAAAACCAGTCAGTATCTGGTGTGACCACCATTTTCCTCATGCAGCACATCTCCTTCGCATACAGTTGATCAGGCTGTTGATTGTGGCCTGTGGAATGTTGTCCCACTTCTCTTTAATGGCTGTGCGAAGTTGCTGGATATTTGCGGGAACTGGAACACGCTGTCATACACGTCAAGCAAGAGCATCCCAAACATGCACAATAGGCGACATGTCTGGTGCAGGCCATGGAAGAACTGGGACATTTTCAGCTTCCAGGAATTGTTTACTGAGCCTTGCGACATGAGACCATGCATTATCATGCTGAAACATGATGTGATGGCGGCAGATGAATGGCATGACAATGGGCCTCAGGATCTCGTCCTGGTATCTCTGTGCATTCAAATTGCCATCGATAAAATGCAATTGCGTTCATTGTCCATAGTTTTCACCTGCCCATGCCATAGCCCCACTGCCACAATGGGGCCCTCTGTTCACAACGTTGACGTCAGCAAAGCGCTCGCTCACACAACGCCATGGTCTGCAATTGTGAGGCCGGTTGGACGTACTGCCAAATTCTCTAAAACAATGTTGGAAGGAGGTTATGGTAGAGAAATTAACATTCAATTATCTGTCAACAGCTCTGGTGGACGTTCCTGCAGTCAGCATGCCAATTGCACACTCCCTCAAAACTTGAGATGTCTGTGGCATTGTGTTGTGTGACAAAACTGCACATTTTAGAYTGGCCTTTTATTGTCCCCAGCACAAGGTGCACCTTTGTAATGATCATGCTGTTTAATCAGCTTCTTGATATTCCACACCTGTCAGGTGGATGGATTATCTAGGCAAAGGAGAAACGCTCACTAACAGGAATGTAAACACATTTGTGCACAAAATTTGAGAGAAATTTCTGGGATCTTTTATTTCAGCTCATGAAACATGGGACCAACACTTTACATGTTGTGTTTATATATTTGTTTAGTGTAAGAACAGATTCATGTAGCATTCAGATAAAGTTAGTGGCAACGTGAAAGAATCCTCTGCCCCTAAACACTATCTTGTGTCTTGCTAGGCTTTTCGTAACATTATCTAGGGGTGAACAGAAAAGACTGTCAATCTCGTCTGGCTTTTCCAGTCTGGCTGCTGGTAGTGCTTTCAGGGTTTGTAGCTTCCACAGAGAGATGTACTGTATGTACAATGTAACCAGGGGTGACATGTACAGAATGACCTTCTAGGACTAGTCGTAAAGGAGATATGGGTAATGTGCTCTTTTTCACTGAACCAACTCACACAGTCTGTAAAAACCTTGCTTAATGGCAAAGGGAGGAAATTCCAAATGCCAAAGGATGAGTAGGACTGAAAGCATGTTTTCTCTAACTTTATGAAAAGACTGAACTCTTTCCAGTATAGTATATTGATAAAGCAGAGCCCCAGTGGAAGCCAATCATTGCTTTCCTTGTCAAACCGGAGTCTCCAGATCATGTGACTCAACATGGCCTGGCCACAGTTTACCTCTGGCTGTGACCAATGTTGAAAATGAATTGTCTCCATTTCCTTTCAACAGAAGCAGCGTGAGCCTTTCTTCATGGCAGCCTGCCTGCCTCAGCAGCAGAGCTGAGATCAAATGGACAGACAGGCTGAGAGGTAATGAGGGAGTCAGTCTGCATCATCGCTTTCATAAAAACGCTATCTGCTCCTCTGCCGTGCAGCCGTCTTAACCCCCTTCATAAGAAAGGCTTCCTGTTTCCACAGAGTGGAGCAGAGGAGATAGAGAGAGCCTCAGGGTGCTGAGAGGGCAGAGTTAGCTTATTATACAAGCTTTTCTCCAGTCATGAACTCTGCCTGGGATTTAAAGGCAGGTTTCCTTATGTTAAGCATTTATTTCAGTTCTGTATGACTTGAGCTTTGACACCCAGAGTCAGGAACTGCAGAGAGGTCTCAAGACATGTGTGGACTATGCACACCCCATAGTGAATGTATATATACTGTATACTGAACAAAATTATAAACCCAACATTCAACAATTTCTAAGATTTTACTGAGTTACAGTTCATATGAGGAAATCAGTCAATTGAAATAAATAAATTAGGCCCCAATCTATGGATTTCACATGACCGGGAACACAGATATGCATCTGTTGGTCACAGATACCTTAAAAAAACCAGGCCTCACAATGGGCCTAACGATCTGGTCACAGTATTTTTGTGCATTCAAATTGCCATCGATAAAAAATGCTTGTTGTCCGTAGCTTATGCCTGCCCATACCATAAACCCACCACCACCATGTGACAGTCTGTTCACAACATTGACATCAACAAACCGCTCGCCCACACAACTCCATACACATGGTCTGCGATTGTGAAGCCGGTTGGATGTACTGCCAAATTTTCTAAAACGACGTTGGAGGCGGCTTATGGTAGAGAAATGAACATTCAATTCTCTGGCAACAGCTCTGGTGGACATTCCTGCAGTCAGCATGCCAATTGCACGCTCCTTCAAAAATTGAGACATGTGTGGCATTGTGTTGTGTGACAAAACTGCACATTTTAGAGTGGCCATTTATTGTCCCCAGCACAAGGTGCACCTGTATAATGATCATGCTGTTGATATCAACTTCTTGATATGCCACACCTGTCAGGTGGATGGATTATCTTGGCAAATGAGAAATGCTTACTATCAGGGAGGTAAACAAATTTGAGAGAAATAAGCTTTTTGAGTGTATGGAACATTTCTGTGATCTTTTATTTCAGCTCATGAAATATGGGACCAACACTTTACATGTTGCGTTAATATTTTTGTTCAGTGTAGAAATCTGCCTTTTATAATCTCAGAATATAGAGTATTATGTGTATTGCTCAATAAAGGATGGCTTGGCTTCTTCTCAGTATCAACTTCGAGTCGAAAAGTGATTTTGAATTACATAAAAGTACAGAAAGGAGAGATCCAGCTGGGCCATCCGAAATGTCTAAAACCAACAAGTACCGGAGGGCTAGATATTTCAAGGGCACACACACTTGTTTCCCCTATTTAATTCTACTTCCATGTGTATAACACTTCAACAGTCATTATTCAATTCCACAAGGTTACAGATTTGCTTAAACACTATTTAGTTAGACACTGTAAGATGCCCGAGGAAACTTCCTTAGGACTTGAGCTCCTTTAACACACCTATGAATTATTAACAGGCAGTGAATATGAGTGCAGACCCACACTGAGCATGTGCGGGGGGCTTTATAGTGATGTCATTCATTGAGGGATTAAAGAGAGGGGTTGTCTGGGAAACTCAAGGGATGTTAGTGTTTGAATAGTGCGGGGGGTGCTCAGAGTGAGTGTGTGCATGTGTGTGTGCGCGCACGCGTGTGTGTGTGCGCGGGTTGTGTCAGCTGCCTGTCCCCATGAGCTCAGCAGAACCAAGTTGTGACCCAGCCAATCACGTCGGCCTGGCAGGAGGGCCGCTAATACATATGCTAATCTGGTCTCACCCTGCACCCCAACACTGTCGCAAAAAGGAGAGTTTTGTCATCAAGTTTGCCACGTTTTGGCTCCTGCAGCCAGTGATATAACTGCCCCCTGATGGCAAAGTCAGTGTCAGAAAAAATGACAGCATGTGCATGGCATACTGAGGGAGAGTGATATTAGCTGGTTAGTTATATCGATTTTTCTAAAATACATTGTGATCGTGATATGGCAAACAATTATGTGACCTCTGTCCATGTTACTTTGGAATGGATCACATTTAATAATTACTAGTCTGTCATATTGGATATGAAGAGTACTTTCTGGAGATCACACAGCTTTGGACCTGAATAACTTCAGCATATTGAAACGAAAAGAAGAGGACAAAGGGAGTTCGATGAAAAAAGAAAAAAGAAGAGTCTCATCTTAAGAAGCTTTGTGCACAAAAATCTATTAAAAATCAAAAGAGAAAATGGGAGAGGGGGCCGATGACTATCTTGTCTCTTTGTGGGGGGGACACAAGGAAATGCAGTGCTCTACAGAGGAAAGCTTCCGGCCATGTTTAGGCAGTGGATAGAGAGAGAGTGGGTTTCTGTTCCCCCGTCAGAGCTCATGATCTGGAGGGGCTAATCATGTACTGGTCACAGCACAGAGGCATTCTGAGACAGACAGCTCATCCTCATTCACCTCAGCCTTATCGTTTCTACCCTCAGTCCCCATATTCCTAACGTCAACACGTTGACAGTCAGAGCCCCCTTTTGAAAGTGAAATCTGCTTTTTTTCCTGACAGCTTTTTCAATTTCTACATTGGAAGACATTTTTTATACTTCCCTTAGAGACACTCGAATCATTCTCCTCTAACATGGATGTCCTCAGGCAGGTCACAATGTCTGCTCATTATGGGGGCTTGAACTCTTATAAGAGAACCTAGTCAGTACAGTGATACAGTGTTGGGTCCAACTGTTACAGAACATTGCTAGGCCTATATCTCCAGGCGGACTCCTGTTCCGGTTCTTAAGACAAATAACCCTCTAAAGGACACATCTGTTTTAAGTCCTGGTGGAGAAAGATGACGGAGGCTTCCTGTGAGGATATATGGGCTCTGTGAACCAATACAAACATACTGTACAGTGTAGCCTCTATACACGTTACAGAAAACTACCTGAGAAAGACAGGGTGAGTGACAGCTGTCAGTTAGGCACAGCTGTTCAATTCACCACTAAAACCTCCTCCTATCTTTGGTGGTGATCAGAGAAAGGGCTATCTGGAAAGCCCCCTCCATCCTGACTGCACCGTTTGAGTCAGAACACAAGCCATGGAAAGACCAGTGTGACTCAAACCACACTGTAAAACTGACAAATCAGGTTGTGTTCACAAGCGATCTGAATTGTGGGGTTTCTTATGATTTCACAAGGCTTCTGCTCACCTGAAGTGAAACTGCCAGATCAGCGTATGGGCAAGCCCCTCTTTCTCCAACAAACATCCCAGCAGATTGTGAGGGGTGATAAGAGCATGCGTCATGGACCACACTACCTTAATTGTGTTTCTTAAGGTGTCAGCATGCTTCAGTTAGGCTACGTGCCTAGCCGAACTCGGCTAGCCGAACTGAACGAGTGTACTCGCATACTCCCATAAAAAACCTTCATTTGAAAAACAAGAAAAAAAGCGGCAATAGTTTGTCCATTTTGAAAAGCTGTAGCAAGTATAATTCAGACTATTTTGACGAAGTGTAATCTAAAATAACTCAAGAAATCTGTCATTAATTTTGACGTTTTTGCCGAGGAGATGTTAGCCGCACAATTTTACATTCAACTAAGATGTTTGGTGCAGTATTTCTCAATAAAATTTTTGCATGAAAACAAGTCGTCTCTCATTGAATGACAACAAAGACTTTATTGAAGAATCCCTACTGTTGACCAATCACCGACGAAGGGGCGTAGACTATGGCTACCGACTTCGGCTTCCCTCAAGAAAAAAAATTGTGTGCCCGAACAGCTGAAAAAACCCTTACCGGTGTCAAAAACGAACAAAAACGTCACAAAATGTTGTCATGACATATGCACAAACTCTTCTGAGCTGTTTCGGCTGGAAAGCGTGCGGACGCCTTTAGTCGACACACTCACCACAGCACAGACTGATTGCATAGACTCTAGAGACAGCAGCTCGAAGCTTGCTCAGTCCACTAATCAAATGACACCCATAATCTCGTCTGATTGGTCAGTGAGAGCAGCTTGTGCTGGGCTGTCTGTTTGCTGTGTGCACGTGACTCCTCCAGTCTGCCAGGGAGAAGAAGAGCTCCCCCACTCACCGCTGCTACTGTATATGAAGCAGCTCTGCTAGCACTAACTGGGTCTCAGCAGCCTGAGAACGAGAGGGGCAGCAGGAAGTTCATACCGAGAACACATAGCCTGCGCACGGCAGGAACCGTACTGCTTGCAGTATCTCCACAGAGTATAGTTGTGGTGGAGGGCGTTATCAAGAGATACCAAAATAGCTGCATGAGAATGCATTCATGTAACCATCCAAAAGCCTTGTTTCTCGAAGAGGATACATACTCCATGGATCTCTACTGTAGAGAGAGGGAGAGGTGCTTTTCCAATGAAACGTATGTGTTTCCATCAGGAATGTGACACAAAAGACTTGTAGCAAGCAGAACCAACAACCTCTGCATCATCACGACAGTTGCTTTGTGAGAAGGTGTTAAAGTCCACAGTAGCCATTGTTATATAAATTAAACTGAAAAGTATCCTGGGCTTGGCCCCAAGTCAGAGCAGGTCTGCAAGAGCCATTTCCAGTGAGACCCGGGTGCCGGCAAGCATAGATGGAAACAGAAAAGTCTGAGCCTGTTTGGTAAAACAGTGAGGTAAATCTTCAGTGGAAATGTGCCAATGGTATATTTGTTTGCAGACCATGACAGTGGACTAGTAGGGAGAGGAGACGGGAAGTAGAGGTCAGGGGAGAGTGACTTAAGGCCCAGAGAGATGGTTGAAAAATCACCATTTGTGGTGAGCAATCGATCCAGAAATAAACTGTAAAGCTTTCAGGGTGACAGCAGTGTACGTGTCCACACTCTCCGTCACTAGCCAGTCTCTGCAGTCAGTCGGTGAGCAGCAGAACAGAGGCCACGCTGTAGGAAGTTTAGACTGAAGCTGGAGACTCATATCTCCCTCACTAACTTTAAGCACCAGCTGTCAGAGCAGCTCACAGATCACTGCACATAACCCATCTGTAAATAGTCCATCCAACTACCGCATCCCCATACTGTATTTATTTATTTATCTTGCTCCTTTGCTCCCCAGTAGTTCTACTTGCACATTCATCTTCTGCACATCTACCATTCCAGTGTTTAATTGCCATATTGTAATTACTTCGCCACCATGACCTATTTATTGCCTTACCTCCCTTATCCTACCTCATTTGCACACACTGTATATAGACTTTTTCTACTGTATTATTGACTGTATGTTTGTTTATTCCATGTGTGTTGATGTATGTGTCGAACTGCTTTGCTTGATCTTGGCCAGGTCGCAGTTGTAAATGAAAACTTGTTCTCAACTAGCCTACCTGGTTAAATAAAGGTGAAATATATATTTTTAAATAGACACCTTAGCTTAGCCCCTTTTTTCTCAATTTCCGCCTGAATGACGTGCCCAAAGTAAATTGCCTGTTGCTCAGGCCATGAAGCCAGGATATACATAGAATTGGTACCATTGGAAAGATAACACTTTGAAGTTTATAGAAATGTTAAAATAACGTAGGAGAATATAACACAATAGATATGGTAGGAGAAAATCCAAAGAAAAACCAACCAGATTTGTTTTTTTTGCGAGATACTATCCTCTTAGAACGGCAAGTATAAGGTCATATTGAAAATTAGCTCCCTGGTTGCAATTCCTATGGCTTCCACAGGGTGTCAGCAGTCTACGTTCAAGGTTTCAGGCTTGTAACTTAAAAAACGAATAAGAAATATCAGTTTTAGTACAGGAACACAGTCTTGTAAATTCGTGTTTGCGTGCGCAATGAAGACAGGACGCACCTGCTAAAATCAGTTTCCTATTGAACATACTTCTTTCCGTAAGAAATATTATAGTTTGATTACATTTTAGGGTATCTGAGGAGTAAATATAACCGTATTTTGACTTGTTAAAACAAAGTTTAGGGGTAGATTTTCGGATTCCTTTCTCTGCATGTTGAATGGGTGGATTACGCAAATCGATGGCGCCAACTAAACAGACTTTTTGGGATATAAAGAATGATTTCATCTAACAAAATGACACTACATGTTATAGCTGGGACCCTTTGGATGACAAATCAGAGGAAGATTTTCAAAAAGTAAGTGAATATTTAATCGCTATTTGTAAAGTTATGAAACCTGTGCCAGTGGAAAAATATTTTGATGTGGGGCGCCGTCCTCAAACAATCACACGGTATGTTTGCTGTAATAGCTACTGTAAATCGGACAGTGCAGTTAGATTAACAAGAATTTAAGATTTCAGCTGATATAAGACACTTATATGTACCTAAATGTTTAATATCCATAATTTTTATCATTATTTATTTGAATTGCGCACCATCCAGTTTCACTCTCACTAACTAGTCAATCACGACACTACCTCACCACATCAGAGCTTAAGGAAGGCCAACGCTAACAGCCGTGTGTGTACAGCTGGAGGAGATTCACAAATATACTCACAGGGATACATTTTCACAGACATTCCCACAATGTCTCAGTGACGTGGCAACACCCCATAGAGAGTAGTACACTCACAACATTGCTAGCGTATTGTCCTCTTGCTACGACATTGCGGTAACATTGTAATAGCGGGTTTTTTTGTCAGCTAGTAGGATCTAGCTAAAAAGGCAGGAGGGCAAATGTGATGTATTGTAATCCTCTATGATTAGACAAGATGCTCCCTAACCATTATAACCTACCCTGTTGATCCTTGACCACAATGAGGAAGATTACATCAGGGTCTGGCCCTAGGCAGTTTTCACTATTCAGAATCCCCGCCATACAGTCACTTCCTATTCGCTGATCCAATCTTACAAGAGGAGGAATCCTGGAAGCATATCATTCAAAACACATTCTACATAAAACACACAGCTTGAGATATCTGACAGGCCAACAGCTTTAATTCCTTTAGATGTGGCTGGCAGACTCAGGAAACAGTCTGTAACAAGCATGTCTAATAAGAGCCTATTGTACCATTAGACCAAACAGTGCTACAAGTCTCAGCAGTGCACTCATGGCCCTGGAACTATGCATGGAATGGCAAAGAGGACAAATTCCTCATCCCATATCAACTCAGCCAATAGCACCCTTAGCCCCCAAAAAGGCTTTCCATTGTCTGAGTGAGTCACCGCAGGAGAAAACATGAAGCCCAGGTATGGAACCTACAGGTTAACCTCTAGTCTTCTGCAGTCTAATCTCTGGTCAGAGGACCACCATTATTTGTCTAATTCACTCTTCCTAGATTGACGAATTACTGAATGACATGCAATCTCCTGCTGAACACCCCAGTGACTTTTACTTTCACCAGCTGGTCTCTATCTCATTAGAAAGGCAGGTACTCAAGGAGAGGAGACAATCATGATAAGAATCTGAATAGCATAATTCTCTCTAGATAAACAACAGGGAAGTGAACACATCCTTGACTGATTTCTGTAAAAGATTCTACTTCCACTTTTACACAGAGGAAGGAAAAGTGTCTTTGCGACAAAGATTAAAAAGTTAACTGGTTCACAAACCAGTGAGTTGTGTATGTTTTTTATTACGGCAGTTCACAGTCTTCTTTTTGCCTACATTATACCTCATTATTGTATACTGTAAAATTAGGATACTTTATGAGGGGAAACTGTACAGTCAAGGCACAGGATGTATGCTCATTGTGTTTGTTGAACTATACAAGGGTTTGTTCTTTCCAGAGAGCCTACAGAGGTGGAGAGCAACTAATGACATCTCACGAGACACAAACACACACAAAATAGAATTGTGCTGATTCATGATTGAGACCACCTGCGAGACTAACAAAAATGTCTCTGCAGTATAATAAATTATTGTTCTGATTTGTACATATTCATAAACAGGAGGTTATGTTTACAGCAGAAAACGTTAAAGCTTGATTGGGAGTAACAGTTGAGTTTAGGGAAATGCACATACTTACATATCCGTAGACCCTATGCTACCAAAAACATAATGTAGCCTGACTTGTCCTTTGAAAACAATGTCCTAGATTCTACAAGTTCCTTCCCTAAACATAACTGTTGTTGACAAGAAAACCAAGGACAGCATCTTCGGGTACACTCCCACACCAGTTTCACTTATTTTCAAACTCATACACAACTAACCCACCACCCTGAGCTCAGGAAGAGTTCACCCCCCCCACCCCGCTTTATGTATCATACCATCCTCATCTCCCCTAGAGACTCATGGCACTCCCAAGAAACAGCAGGCCCTGTCTAATAATGACATCATCCTGTCATATTCAGTGTTCTGCCCCCCCAGGGAGAACCTTGTGGTCCTTGATACCACCAGTTTCACTCTGTTTTCTGCACTCTGCCATGCATTGATCAATTGATTTCAATCTATCACTGAGGGTAAGTGTGTAAGAAGGCAGAGGGGAATCAATCAAATCGTTCAGATGTCATAAACAACTAAGAAATCAGATGTGCTTCTTGGATGTAGCTATTTTTGGCCTAGCCTGCTTGTATATATATATATACACGCTTGTTTATACATGTGTAATTACCATTGAAAGGATGGTAATTTCCACGTACTACTAGGGGAAATAGGGGAAACATCCCTATTATTTACAAATTGTTGAAATATAAACATGACTTATTCTGGTGAGATCTGAAACAGCCAATCAAGGTCAGTGATCTACATATGTAAATGTCTGTCTTTACTGCTTTTGACCACTTAATGAGTGCTGGCTATACTCAGGAGGAGATTAATCCATTAACAGTTTTTCGTTGTCTTTAATTACAGCTGGAACATCGACGGCCTACAATTCTCGAGCATTTCAAGCTAACAACATTTTTGGGATTAATCCCCTCTAAACGACTAGACGTAACGTTATAACATAAAATGGAAAGGTAGAAAATAGGAACTTGTATGAACAACACTGATGTGCCGTCCTACTTATTGATGTACACAGTATTACTAGTTTTCAACCCACTATAAATAAACTCATGTTTTTATTGTTTAAACATGGATATAATACTGTACTCTAAAATCTATATAAAAGAAACAAACTAGGAAAGACATAAACCATGCAGAATGATTCTTATTGGTTACCCAGCCCGTGCCCAACACTTACCTGACAGTTCGTCTGGTTCAAGCCCGCTTTCAGTGTCAAGTCCGCAGATAACAAAATAATCTGCGAATCGACATGAATTCGAGCTGAAGCCGGTGGTCATTTTGAGACTGGTCCAGTGGTACCCTTTTCCTCGGCTTTTTCAGCTGGGTGCATATTAAAGGATCGCGTAGTGATTTCGCGCAGCCATTGTGTATGTACTGCAAAGCCTGAAAATCAGAACAGTATGCTAGCCGAAATGCATTATGGGTCTTCAAGTACAGCTGTTTTCATCTGTCTCAGATCTTCGCAACCCCTTGCATTACCTCTGCGTAGAGGGAACACACTGAGCATGTGCGAACTCTTTACAGATTACGTTATGCACTTAACCCTACAGTTCCTGAGTTAAGTATTTCTCCTGTAAAATGCTCTCCTTTATAATAATAATAATGCTAGTAATGAAGCATTAAATTAAGCCTTATTGCACCTATAATGAACCTGAGACATAGTATTCTTACTCCACTGTAGCTAAAACCAGTGTACAACTGAATGCAAACTTTCATTTCACCAGTTTAGTCTGAACAATTGTATTCATGTAATTACACATGTAATACCATAGCTGTAATACACACAGTAATAGGTATTCTACTTGAGTATTCAAGGCACAGATAAGGAGAAGTAGGTGTCAAAAATAGGACAAATGTGTAAATAAACGTTCTGATGTACAATTTAGAATATATTTAATTAAATCATAAGACAAATGTTGTCCTACTTGAAAAAAAGTTAAAGTCAAATAAGTCAAAGCAACTGTGGGGCTGAAATCTGTAGACATGTACAAAGAGCTCCACCATGTGGTAAAAGGTGACGGTAAAAACATGCAGAACTTTGCCATTAGATTCGCATTCTCATATTCCAATCATTTACCGGAAAGTGAGAAAAAAAATTATATAATATTTTTTTTATTTCAAAATAAATGTTAATAATGAACCAACATTCATTAGCTTGGACGAAAATATGTACAAGAATGAATATAATTTACAAACACGGGTCATATTGCCATACATTATCATTTTGCACAACTTAATACTGTAAAGATCACAAGCGTAATGAATGCAAACACCAATAATCATCCAAGCCAGCGAAGATATTCTCAATATTCTCCGCATGAAAATCAACAAATGTTGGAAAGTTGTAATAAGAAACATGTGTAACATCCTAATATTGTAGTGATTTTTTAAAAATGGGATAAAACTACTGGGGACTTTTAAACAGTTATTGCAAATATGTGTCAATACAGTTCTAGAAATTACTTCTGATATCAAATTGGGTGAACAAATAATAATGTGATAGTAATATAAGGGCTAAGTAACAACATATTCTTATTTAATAAACCCCAAAGCACACTTTGTATTTGACTGAACAGCTACAGGATCTCCCATCGGGCATGATCCCTCTGAAAACTACTGTAGTGCAATCAAGATGAGGTAATGATGCAACCTCTATGAACTACAAAAAGGTGAAGCCCAAATTTCAAACAACAAGGACATTAACACAACTAAATCAAAATGAAACAGGTCATGAATTTGATGGGTTACAGCGGGATTTGGATACAGTAGGGCTGTGTTTACACAGGCAGAACAGTTCTGATATTTTTACCAATTATTGGCAAAAGAGCTGATCGGTCAAAACACCAAATTAGTGGTATTTTTATGTATTTTTTTTCATCAAAAAATTGGGCTGCCCGTGTCAACATAGCCAAAGTGGCCATTACATAAAAATATGAAGCGCTAAACCTGCTTTTATACAGGCAGCCTAATTTTGATCTATTTTTTCACTAATTGGTCTTTTGACCAATCAGATCAGCTCTGAGAAAAGATCTGATGTGACTGGTCAAAAGACCAATTAGCGGAAAAAATATATGAATTAGACTGCCTGTGTAAACACAGCCTTAGACATGCCAAGTGGAAACACAAATTAATTCAGGTAATTAAACAATAACAAATTACATTTTCTCATGCTCAGAAAGGGTTTCTATAGTGGATTAAAACGCTAAGTAAAACCGTTGATAATCAAAATAAGAAAATGCTTTCTCACTTTTTAAAATCAAATCAATTTTCATAAATAATGAGTGATTTCAGATGCAGAAGAGTGGACAGTGCTTGAGACATGGATTTTGAAGAAACATCAACAGTAAGACTGCCCAAGTACACATTCACTGCATCAACCTCTAGATACAACCAGAAGGTTTCACAGCAGCAGAGAATTCATATAATGGACATCAGGCAAGGCAAAATAAAAATCACATCAAAGCACTCAAACTATAGTACAAATTAGGCATCACACCAACAGATAGATAGAGGTTGGACTCTAAGAAATATATAAACTGCCTTAAGAAAGTATTCACACCCCTTGACTCTTTCTTGTGTTACTGCCTGAATTTAAAATGGATTCCATTTAGATTTTTTTGTCACTGCCCTTCATATAATACCCCTTCATGTCAAAGTGGAATTCAGTTTAGACATTTTTACAAACTAATAAAAATTGAAAAGCTGAATAGTCTTGAGTCAATACGTATTCAACACCTTTGTTAAGGCTTGCCATAAGTTCAGGAATAAAAATGTGCTCAACAAGTCGCATGGACGTATTCTACGTGCAATAATAGTGTCTAACATGATTTTTTTATGACTACCTCATCTCTGTGCCAACACATACAGATAATTGTAAGGTCCCTGAATCGAGGAGTGAATCGAAACGCAGATTCAAAGCCCAGGGAGATTTTCCAATGCCTCACGTAGGGCATCTATTTGTAGTTAGATGTGTAAAAGAAAATACTAAACAGATGTTGAATATCCCTTCGAGCATGGTGAGGTTACTAATTACACTTGAGACAAATTCATCTTTCAGCAGGACAATAACCTAAAACACAATGCCAAATATACACTGGAGTTGCTTACCAAGACGACATTTAATGTTCCTGAGTGGGATAGTTACAGTTTTCACTTAAAGCTCACCGCCATTGGACTCTAGAGCAGTGAAAACGCGTTCTCTGGAGTGCTCAATCACGCTCAGCATCTGACAGTCCGACAGATGGTTTGGCAGATGCCAGGAGAACGTTACCTGTCCCAATGCAACTAAGTTTGGTGGAGGAGGAATAATGGTTCGGGCTAGGCCCCTTAGTCCGAATGAAGAGTAAGCTTAACACTACAGCATACAATGACATTCTAGACGATTCTATGCTTCCAAATGTGGCAACAGTGTGGGGAAGGTCCTTTCCTGTTTCAGACAATGCCCCTGTGCACAAAGCGAGGTCCATACAGAAATGATTTGTCGAGATCGGTGTGGAAGAACTTGACTGGCCTGCACAGAGCCCTGACCTCAACCCCATCAAACACCGTTGGGAAGAATTGGAATGCCGACTGCAGCAAAAAGGGGGACCAACTCCATATTAATGCCCATGATTTTGGAATGAGATCTTCAACAAGCAGGTGTCCACATACATTTGGTCATGTAGCATATATTAGTTTTATTTTTTACAAATGTTAGAATTTTTCTTCCACTTCGACAGAGTATTGTGCAGATGATTGACAAAAATATTACAATTACATCCATTTTAATCCCGCAACAACATTTGGAAAAGGGGTGTGACAACTTTCTGAAGGCACTGTACATGAAGTAGCAGTGTGAAATCACTAACACCTGGGAAAAGCATGAACAACCAAAAATCTAATTGGTAGCTTTGCAAAGGGCACTGCTGGGTCATCCATTACTGCATTTCTCAACTGGCAGAGCATTTGGACTGGTGACGCACAAGAGGGAGAGCACACAGGCAGAGAGGCAGTCAGCACCATTAGTAGAACAAATATAAAATAATTGTATACAAAAACACCAGTTTTCAATACTTGATATGCCGTTTCATACAATTAAAGGGGAAATCCAATTATTAGCGATGTTTTAGTGATAGGCCCAGCAAAAGCATCAAGGGTTTCATATTTATCTTACTACAGTTGAAGTCGGAAGTTTACATACACCATAGCCAAATACATTTAAAAACTCAGTTTTCCACAATTCCTGACATTTAATCAGAGTAAAAATTCCCTGTCTTAGGTCAGTTAGGATCACCACTTTATTTTAAGAATGTGAAATGTCAGAATAATAGTAGAGAATAATTTATTTCAGCTTTTATTTATTTCATCACATTCCCAGTGCGTCAGAAGTTTACATACACTCAATTAGTATTCGGTAGCATTGCCTTTAAATTGTTTAACTTGGGTCAAACTTTTTGGGTAGTCTTCCACAAGCTCCCCACAAAAAGTTGGGTGAATTTTGGCCCATTCCTCCCGACAGAGCTGGTGTAACTGAGTCAGGTTTGTAGACCTCCTTGCTTGAACACGCTTTTTCAGTTCTGCCCACATATTTTCTATAGGATTGAGGTCAGGGCTTTCTGATGGCCACTCCAATACCTTGACTTTGTTGTCCTTAAGCCATTTTGCCACAACTTTGGAAGTATGCTTGGGGTCATTGTCCATTTGGAAGCCCCATTTGCAACCAAGCTTTAACTTCCTGACTGATGTCTTGAGATGTTGCTTCAATATATCCACATACTTTTCCTACCTCATGATGCCATCTATTTTGTGAAGTGCACCAGTCCCTCCTGCAGCAAAGCAKCCCCACAACATGATGCTGCCWCCCCCCTTCGGCTTGCAAGCCTTTTTATGGCGGTTTTGGAGCAGTGGRTTCTTCCTTGCTAAGCGGCCTTTCAGGTTAAGTCGATATAGGAGTCGTTTTACTGTGGATATAGATACTTTTGTACGCGTCTCGTTCCTGAGCGGTATGACGGCTGCGTGTTCCCATGGTGTTTATACTTGCGTACTATTGTTTGTACAGATGAATGTGGTACCTTCAGGCATTTGGAAATTGCGCCAAGGATGAACCAGATTTGTGGAGGTCTACAATTTTTTTTCTAAAGTCTTGGCTGATTTCTTTTGATTTCCCCATGATGTCAAGCAAAGAGGCACTGAGTTTGAAGGTAGACCTTGAAATACATCCACAGGTACACCTCCAATTGACGTCAATTAGCCTATCAGAAGCTTCTAAAGCCATTTTTCTGGAATTTTCCGAGCTGTTGAAAGGCACAGTCAACTTAGTGTATGTAAACTTCTGACCCACTGGAATTGTGATACAGTGAATTATAAGTGAAATAATCTGTTTGTAAACAATTGTTTGAAAAATTACTTGTACAAAGTAGATGTCCTAACCGACTTGCCAAAACTATAGTTTGTTAACAAGAAATTTGTGAGTGGTTGAAAAACGAGTTAACTGCATGTGTTCACATGCATATTTTTCATGTCAACATTGATGGCACACAGATCATTTTAGGGTGGTGTGTTAACAATATCTTCAAGTGATAGAACATTCTAAATTATTTAATATGTTCACAATCTAACCAGTGTATAAAACAGTCATAACAATAGTCCAGAAATGTTGTGAAAATCAAAAACACTGAACTGCGACTCTGATCAGGACTGCTTTGACGTCACCCATATCACACAGGTTAAGAGATTAAATCAATTCAAAACACGGTTCAAGAAATACAAAGGAGGGAAGTGTAGCTTGAACTTGTGAGAACCATTGTGAGTAAAAACAAATCTTAAAATCTTCAATTTACAGGCAAGCAACATTTAACAAATATGGGAAAACAAACCCGAGGATGAGCAGAGGCCAGTTAGTCATTTGTAGAGCACAAAGTTGAGGTGGCCACAACAACATGTTTTGGGAACATGAGTCAGGGTTGTGTCAACGGGCAATGTTTCCACAGCAACCTCAGCAGGTGTGTGGGACAGCAACAGGCAGGACTATGTGAGTGACAGCGGGGTGTACCATTCCTGAGCCAAGGGATGGGCTGGGGGATCAGGCAGGCAGATGAGTTGCTGAGTTGTCTAATGCCTACTCCATCTTCTGCTGCAGTTTCTTCTGGAAGCAGACAGGCAGGATAGAGAGTACGGCCAGGACACCTAGCACAATCAGAGAGTTCCAGGACACTGCCTCCCCAGCTGTCGTCAGTTTATACAGTGTTGTACCAGCGTTGATCGCCACGAAGGACGGTGGGGCCACTCCTGACAGTCGGAGATAAGGGAGGAAGTCAGGATTGTAAGACAGCCAAGGCATTCCTTGGCGATCACCAAATATTTCTGTAGAAAAGTCAACAATAAAGGCTTGAGCTCCTTTTTTAAATACTGTGTTGAGCTGTTGACAGTAGGTGCACTTGATTCAAAAGCCCTGCGCACTGGGTAAGCAGCGTTCCCATTTTTAACAATTTTATTTGTCTTAAGAGACAAACTCCGCCTACCCGGCGGACCGGTAAATCTGTGACTAAGTTGAGTGCACCTACTGCGCTGCCCAATCAGATAGCTCAAGTCACCGTGGCTATAGAGTTCCATGACCCTGGCCACAGCCAAGTTTAATAGGCTACTAGCCTATGTAAGATTTACTAACTTTTAAAACCATGACCACAGAGACTGTCAACGAATACAGCAAAGAGCTGCTGTTTTTATGAGTGAGTTCATGTTTAAGTTTATATTCAGAACTGTCACTGTTTTTATTCAACACTATTACTAAAAGCTGCCTCTCTGTATGTCTGCTAGGGCTGCAGCTGCAATGAATGAGTAGCAAAGTATCGATAGCACTGTGTTTTAATATTATTAGCAGCTTGTCGTGTCGATTTTATATTCAATGAATATTTAACTTTCTCTGGTCAAAGGAACAACATGAATTTGTGCATAAGGCAGATGCGGTGCGACTCGAGTTTCACCATCAGGTGGAAAATGGTGTTCCCTCTCTCTGGTCAGTCTCACCGGAGGAAAGGAAGGAGAGAGCAGGGACCGTGAGAGGCGGTTGGGAAAAATCGTTTTTAATGGTCGACCAACTCGGAACTCCAATTCGGAGCTCTAGAAGGATGCCCCAGTTTACGACCTGAAGATCACTGACATCGTGATTTGACCTCGTTGACCATCAGATGCAGGTACCATCAATCCAGTAAAATAAAAAAGCAAATTATTTCAATTCATGCTCCACAGTGCCTCACAAATGCTAAACCAACTGATCTGTTTTATTATCAAAGTTTTGAAATATAATATGGTCTGACATTAACAATATTGGCAGGCCAAGCATATAGCCAATATGCTGTGATAATGTATTAGGCCTACTGCCCAAACCTCATTCCTACAAAACTGTTTGTGTNTATTGGCAGGCCAAGCATATAGCCAATATGCTGTGATAATGTATTAGGCCTACTGCCCAAACCTCATTCCTACAAAACTGTTTGTGTGAGGTTAATATGTAAAAAAAAAGAAAAAAAAAAATCTGCGCTGTATATCTCAGCTTGCTTTTAGACTGCGAAAGTGATCTTGACTCAGAAAATGTTGGTGACCACTGTATTAAATAGTATGAAACATTCACAAATAGCTCAGCAATAAAAACAATGCAACACTGTTTTCTACTGAGAAGTTAATACTGGAGTTTGATATATTAGCCTTACCAAAGAAAGTACCAAGGAAGAAGACCCCCAAAGGCACGTTGATGACGGGTGAGGTGATGTTGATGAACCAGTTGGGGAGAAAGGGAGTGATCCTCAGAAATATGATGTAATTGATGAGATGATCTCTGTGCTTGTCTACCTGTAATTGAAAACAGATAGCAGAACCTGTCATTCACAGTAAGGCTTGGAGGCTACTAGCCCCCTACTAAGACCCCACTGTTCTGTGGGTGCAGATAGACATGTGGCTGTTACTAAACTGTTCAAGTTTGCTTGTACTCTCATATCAACAACTTCCTACACTATTCAAGTACAGAATCTAACTGTTTTTCCTTCCAAAAGGTCTTACCTGCTGGGACCATTTCTGGGCTCTCTCTGTCAGGTATCTGTAGACCACTGGTCGCCCCACTAGATAAGATAGCATGTAGCAGAAGGAAGCTCCCAGGCCAGAGCACTGGAAAACAGTGACAGAGGCAGTACATTTTGTAAACCGAGTCTGGTTTACAGAGTCAAAGTACATTTTGTAAATGTCACCACTATTATTAGTCCTTGTGTCCATAGTATACTCACCAGGCAGACGAGGAAAAGAGCCAGGGGGAAGGGGTAGAGATAACCAGACAGGATGCTGAGGAAGATGGATCCAGGGATTGCAAATGTCTGGAGGCTGAGTCAGCAGCATCAAGGAATACAGCTCAAGGGTTGAACACACAGCAGCATGTGCACACACACACACACACTTGTGGATGCAGTCACAAAAATATAAAAAACGCAAGATGCAACAATTTCTAAGATTTTGTGGCCTGAGGAATGTTGTCCCACTCCTCTTCAATGGCTGTGTGAAGTTGCTGGATATTGGCAGGAACTGGAACACACTGTCGTACACTTAAATCCACAGCATCCCAAACCTGCTCAACGGGGGTGACATATTTGGTGAGTATGCATGGCATGGAAGAACTGGCACATTTTCCAATTCCAGGAATTCTGTACAGATCCTTGCGATATGGGGCCGTGCATTATCATGCTGAAACATGAACACATAGGTTTTCCTTCCCACCTGGACAAAAGGAACACCTATGTGAGAACGCTGTTCATTGACTACAGCTCAGCGTTCAACACCATAGTGCCCACAAAGCTCATTACTAAGCTAAGGACTCTGGGACTAAACACCTCCCTCTGCAACTGGATCCTGGACTTTGACGGGCCGTCCCCGGATAGTAAGAGTAGGCAACAACACATCTGCCACGCTGATCCTTAACGCTGGGGCCCCTCAGGGGTGTGTACTTAGTCCCCTCCTGTACTCCCTGTTCACCCACGACTACGTGGCCAAACACGACTCCAACATCATCATTAACTTTGCTGACAACACAACCGTGGTAGGCCTGATCACCGACAACGATGAGACGTCAGAGAACTGGAAGTGTGGTGCCAGGACAACAACCTCTCCCTCAATGTGAGCAAGACAAAAGGAGCTGATCGTGGACTACAGAAAAAGGCCCCCATTAACATCGACGGGGCTGTAGTGGAGCGGGTCGAGAGTTTCAAGTTCCTTCGTGTTCACATCACCAACGAACTATCATGGTCCAAGCACACCAAAACAGTCGTGAAGAGGGCACGACAAAACCTTTTCCCCTCAGGAGACAGATTTTTTGGGGGCATGGGTCCCCAGATCCTCAAAAAGTTCTACAGGTGTACCATCGAGAGCATCCTGACCGGTTGCGTCACTGCCTGGTATGGCAACTGCTCGGCATCTGACCATAAGGCACTAGAGGATAGTGCGTATGGCCCAGTACATCACTGGAGCCAAACTTCCTGCCATCCTGGACCTATATAATAGGTGGTGTCAGAGGAAAGCCCATAAAATTGTCAAAAACTCCAGCCACCCAAGTTAATCAATCAATCAATCAATTTTATTTTATATAGCCCTTCGTACATCAGCTAATATCTCGAAGTGCTGTACAGACACCCAGCCTAAAACCCCAAACAGCTAGTAATGCAGGTGTAGAAGCACGGTGGCTAGGAAAAACTCCCTAGAAAGGCCAAAACCTAGGAAGAAACCTAGAGAGGAACCAGGCTATGAGGGGTGGCCAGTCCTCTTCTGGCTGTGCCGGGTGGAGATTATAACAGAACTATCCAAGATGTTCAAAAATGTTCATAAGTGACAAGCATGGTCAATAATAATCATGAATAATTTTCAGTTGGCTTTTCATAGCCGATCATCAAGAGTTGAAAAACAACAGGTCTGGACAGGGTAGCGGTTCCATAACGCAGGCAGAACAGCTGAAACTGGAATAGCAGCAAGGCCAGGCGGACTGGGGACAGCAAGAGTCACCACGGGCGGCAGTCCCGACGCATGGTCCTAGGGCCCAGGTCCTCCGAGAGAAAGAAAGAGAGAAGGAGAAAATTTAGAGAGAGCCAAGATTTTCAAAATTTCCATAAATGACAAGCATGGTCAAATAATAATCAGGAATAAATCTCAGTTGGCTTTTCATAGCCGATCATTAAGAGTTGAAAACAGCAGGTCTGGACAGGTAGGGGTTCCATAACCGCAGGCAGAACAGTTGAAACTGGAATAGCAGCAAGCCAGGCGGACTGGGGACAGCAAGGATCACCACGGCGTAGTCCCGACGTAATGGTCCTAGGCTCAGTCCTCGACGAGAAAGAAAGAGAGAAGGAGAAAATTAAGAGAGAGCCAAGATTTTCAAAATGTTATAAATGACAAGCATGGTCAAATAATAATCAGGAATAAATCTCAGTTGGCTTTTCATAGCGATCTATTAAGAGTTGAAACAGCAGTCTGGGACAGGTAGGGGTTCCGAACACAGCAGAACAGTTGAAACTGGAATAGCAGCAAGGCCAAGGCGGATGGGACAGCAAGGTGTCATCATGCCCGGTAGTTCTGACGTATGGTCTAGGGCTCAGGTTCTCAGAGAGAAAAGAGAGAACGAGAGAATTAGAGAGAGCATACTAAATTCACACAGGACACTGGATAAGACAGGAAAGTACTCCAGTACCAACTGACCCTAGCCCCCGACACAAACTACATGCAGCATAAATACTGGAGGCGAGACAGGAGCGGTCAGGAACACTGTGGCCCCATCCGAAGAACCCCCGGACAGGGCCAAATAGGAAGGATATAACCCCACCCACTTTGCCAAAGCCACAGCCCCCGCACCACTAGAGGTAATCCTCAACCACCAACTACAATCCTGAGACAAGCCGAGTATAGCCCCAAAGGTCTCCACACAGCACAAACCAAGGGGGCGCCAACCCAGACAGGAAGATCACGTCAGTAACTCAACCCACTCAAGTGACGCACCCCTCCTAGGGACGCATGAAGAGCACCACAAGCCAGTGACTCAGCCCCTGTAACAGGGTTAGAGGCAGAGAATCCCAGTGGAGAGAGGAACCGGCCTGGCAGAGACAGCAAGGGCGGTCGTTGCTCCAGAGCCTTTCCGTTATATACTGATCTCTCTGCTACTGCACCGCAAGCGGTACCAGACCGCCAAGTCTAGGACCAAAAAGCTCCTCAACAGCTTCTATCCCCAAGCCATAAGACTGCTGAACAATTAAAAAATAGCCACCAGACTATTTACATTTCCCCCCCCCCCCCCCCCCCCTTTGTACACTGCCACTACCCTGTTATTATCTATGCATAGTCACTTCACCCCCACCTACATGTACAAATTACCTCAACTAACCTGTACCCCGCACACTGACTCAGTACCGGTATCCCCTGTATATAGCCTCGTTATTGTGTTACTTTTTAGGCAATTTTTTTTTTTAACTCTTCTTGAACTGCACTGTTGGTTAAGGCTTGTAAAGTAAGCTTTTCACGGTAAGGTCTACACTTGTATTCGGCGCATGTGACAAATAAAGTTTGATTGATTTTGATGGTGCACACAATGGCACGACAATGGGTCTCAGGATCTCGTCACGGTATCTATCTCTGATTCAAATTGCCATCGATAAAATGCAATTGTGTTCGTTGTCCGTAGTTTATGTCTGCCCATAGCATAACCCCTCGCCACCATGGGGCACTCTGTTCACAACGTTGACATCAGCAAACCGCTCACCCACACGACGCCATACATGCTGTCTGCCATCTGCCCAGTACAGTTGAAACTAGGATTCATCCGTGAAGAGCACACTTTTCAGCTGCCAGTGGCAATCAAATGTGAGCATTTGCCCACAAGTTGGTTACAACACCGAACTGCAGTCAGGTCAAGACCCTGGTGAGAACGACAAGCACGCAGATGAGCTTCCCCGAGATGGTTCTGACAGTTTGGGCAGAAATCCTTCTGTGTGCAAACCCACAGTTTCATCAACATTCTGGGTGGCTGGTCTCAGATGATCCCGCAGTGAAGAAGCCAGAGTTGGAGGTCCTGGGCTGGTGTGGGTACATGCAGTCTGCGGTTGTGAGGCCAGGACGTACTGCCAAATCTCTAAAACGACATTGGAGGCAGCTTATGGTAGAGAAATTAACATTAAATTCTCTGGCAACAGCTCTGGTGAACATTGCTGCAGTCAGCATGCCAATTGCATGCTCCTTCAACTTGAGACATCTGTGGCATTGTGTTTGTGTGACAAAACTACACATTTTAGAGTGCCTTTTATTGTCCCCAGCACAAGGTGCAACTGTGTCATGATCATGCTGTTAATCAGCTTCTTAATATGCCATACCTGTCAGGTGGCTGGATTATCTTGGCAAATAAGAAATGCTCACTAACAGAGATGTTAACAAATTTGTGCACACAATGAGAGAAATAAGCTTTTGTGCATATGGAACATTTCTGGGATCTTTTATTTCAGCTCATGAAACATGGACCAACACTTTAAATGTTGCGTTTCTTCTTATGGTCAGTATGTTAAGATATACTCCACTATAGTAGTATACAGTGCCAGTTTATTATAGATCTGCGTGCAGAACTAATTTGTAGTCATCTGCCTGCTTTCAGCAACATCACAGGCAGATAGAAGTATCAGCTATAAAAGAGGTGGGGGTGGG
>NC_036855.1:64588414-64619020 GCF_002910315.2 Salvelinus sp. IW2-2015
GTTGTGTGTGTTGAGAGGATGGGCAAATAGGAAGGATATAACCCACCCACTTTGCCAAAGCACAGCCCCCGCACCACTAGAGGTAATCCTCAACCACCAACTTACAATCCTGAGACAAGCCGAGTATAGCCACAAAGGTCTCCACCACAGCACAAACCAAGGGGGGCGCCAACCCAGACAGGAAGATCACGTCAGTAACTCAACCCACTCAAGTGACCACCCCTCCTAGGGACGGCATGAAAGAGCACCAGCAAGCCAGTGACTCAGCCCCTGTAACAGGGTTAGAGGCAGAGAATCCCAGTGGAGAGAGGGGAACGGCCTGGCGAAGACAGCAAGGGCGGTTCGTTGCTCCAGAGCCTTTCCGTTATATACTGATCCTCTGCTACTGCACCGCAAGCGGTACCAGACCGCCAAGTCTAGGACCAAAAGGCTCCTCAACAGCTTCTATCCCCAAGCCATAAGACTGCTGAACAATTAATAAAATAGCCACCAGACTATTTACATTTCCCCCCCCCCCCCCCCCCCCCTTTGTACACTGCCACTACCCGTTGTTTATTATCTATGCATAGTCACTTCACCCCCACCTACATGTACAAATTACCTCAACTAACCTTACCCCGCACACTGACTCAGTACCGGTATCCCCTGTATATAGCCTCGTTATTGTGTTACTTTTTAGGCAATTTTTTTTTTTTAACTCTTCTTGAACTGCACTGTTGGTTAAGGGCTTGTAAAGTAAGCTTTTCACGGTAAGGTCTACACTTGTATTCGGCGCATGTGACAAATAAAGTTTGATTTGATTTTGATGGTGCACGACAATGGCACGACAATGGGTCTCAGGATCTCGTCACGTATCTATCTCTGAATTCAAATTGCCATCGATAAAATGCAATTGTGTTCGTTGTCCGTAGTTTTTGTCTGCCCATAGCATAACCCCTCCGCCACCATGGGGCACTCTGTTCACAACGTTGACATCAGCAAACCGCTCACCCACACGACGCCATACATGCTGTCTGCCATCTGCCCAGTACAGTTGAAACTAGGATTCATCCGTGAAGAGCACACTTTTCAGCGTGCCAGTGGCATCAAATGTGAGCATTTGCCCACAAGTTGGTTACAACACCGAACTCAGTCAGGTCAAGACCCTGGTGAGAACGACAAGCACGCAGATGAGCTTCCCCGAGATGGTTTCTGACAGTTTGGGCAGAAATCCTTCTGTTGTGCAAACCCACAGTTTCATCAACTATCTGGGTGGCTGGTCTCAGATGATCCCGCAGGTGAAGAAGCCAGGTTGGAGGTCCTGGGCTGGTGTGGTTACATGCAGTCTGCGGTTGTGAGGCCAGTTGGACGTACTGCCAAATTCTCTAAAACGACATTGGAGGCAGCTTATGGTAGAGAAATTAACATTAAATTCTCTGGCAACAGCTCTGGTAACATTGCTGCAGTCAGCATGCCAATTGCATGCTCCTTCAACTTGAGACATCTGTGGCATTGTGTTGTGTGACAAAAACTACACATTTTAGAGTGCCCTTTTATTGTCCCAGCACAAGGTGCAACTGTGTCATGATCATGCTGTTTAATCAGCTTTAATATGCCATACCTGTCAGGTGGCTGGATTATCTTGGCAAATAAGAAAGCTCACTAACAGAGAATGTTAACAAATTTGTGCACACAATGAGAGAAATAAGCTTTTTGTGCATATGGAACATTTCTGGGATCTTTTATTTCAGCTCATGAAACATGGACCAACACTTTAAATGTTGCGTTTCTTCTTATGTTCATATAGTTAAGATATACTCCACTATAGTAGTATACAGTGCCAGTTTATTATAGATCTGGCTGCAGAACTAATTTGTAGTCATCTGCCTGCTTTCAGCAACATCACAGGCAGATAGAAGTATCAGCTATAAAAGTAGTGGGGGGGGGGGTCCAGTGGTACCACCTCATATCAAAACATCATCCATATTCAGAGCACATTTATTTTGATGAATAAACACTACACAGTATGAACTATGAATACAAATGCAGTATCATGTCTGATGTCTCCTACCGCTAGTTTGCTTAACCTCTTTCCCCTCCACTTTCTTGGAACATGTTAATGCATAGTGTCTGTGCTCTGGCCAGTATGTGCTGTTAGCACAAGGACTGGACCAGCTGACCAGGCCCCAGCCACTGTCTGGGATGTATTGCCTTGTAGTTTTACTGGTCATGCTACTGACCTTTACCATGTTGTGGGGAAAGCATTCCTCAGATGGGATATCCTATCTGAGGAATGCTTTCCCCACAACATGGTAAAGGTCAGCTGCATGACCAGTAAAACTACAAGGCAATACATCCCAGACAGTGGCTGGGGCCTGGTCAGCAGGTCCAGTCCTTGTGCTGTTAGCACATACTGGCCAGAGCACAGACACTATGCATTAATATGTGCCAAGACAGTGGGAGGGGAAAGAGATTAGGCAAACAAGCAGAGGAAGCAGGGTATAAGACATCAGGCATGATACCTTCATTTGTATTCATAGTTCATAGCAGTGTTAATTCATATTCTTCATAATAAAATGTGCTCTGAATATGGATGATGTTTACATATGAGGTGGTACCATAACATGCACCGGAACATGTTTTTCTCCTCTTTTACAGCGGATAATTCTATCTGCCCGTATTGTCTGTCTGTAGTGCAATTGACAAAGCTGGAACAGAGTTTCTATTGCAAATAGCTGTGGGTGGAAACAAAGTCCTTAGAACCTACTGTACTGATAAAGTTGAACTGTAAGTTTAACTGCATGTCTATGTCTGATTTAATCTGTCTTCTCCTGTCATAAAACGAGGAAAAATGTACTGCACACTGTGGCTGTTGTGAACACACAATAATTGCCTGAATTAATACTCAAGGATCAAAGCACACTGTACCCCCATCCCCTACTTCTCCATTCATTCTGCTGACCCACTGGAATACAGTGGGCCTCGCAGACTTGATACATGTTGAAACTAGAGGTCGACCGATTACGATTTTTCAACGCCAATACCGATTATTGGAGGACCAAAAAAAACAATAACGATTAAATCGGCCGATTTTTTATATTTATTTGTAATAATGACAATTACAACAATACTGAATGAACACTTATTTTAACTTAATATAATACATCAATAAAATCAATTTAGCCTCAAATAAATAATGAAATATGTTCAATTTGGTTTAAATAATGCAAAAACAAAGTGTTGGAGAAGAAAGTAAAAGTGCAATATGTGCCATGTAAGAAAGCTAACTTTTAAGTTCCTTGCTCAGAACATATGAAATCTGGTGGTTCCTTTTAACATGAGTCTTCAATATTCCCAGGTAAGAAGTTTTTGGTTGTATTTATTGTAGGAATTATAGGACTATTTCTCTCTATACGATTTGTATTTCGTATACCTTTGACTATTGGATGTTCTTATAGGCACTTTAGTATTGCCAGTGTAACAGTTTAGCTTCCATCCCTCTCCTCGCCGCTACCTGGGCTCGAACCAGGAACAGATCGACAACAGCCACCCTCGAAGCAGCGTTACCCATGCAGAGCAAGGGGAACAACTACTCCAAGTCTCAGACCGAGTGACGTTTGTAACGCTATTAGCGCTCACCCCGCTAACTAGCTAGCCATTTCACATCGGTTACACCAGCCTAATCTCAGGAGTTGATAGGCTTGAAGTCATAAACAGTGCAATGCTTGAAGCATTGCGAAGAGCTGCTGGCAAAACGCACAAAGGTGCTGTTTGAATGAATGCTTACGAGCCTGCTGGTGCCTACCATCGCTCAGTCAGACTGCTCTATCAAATCATAGACTTAATTATAACACAGAGAAATACAAGCCGTAGGTCATTAATATGGTCGAATCCGGAAACTACCATTTCGAAAACAAAACGTTTATTCTTTCAGTGAAATACGGAACCATTCCGTAATGTATCTAACGGATGGCATCCCTAAGTCTAAATATTCCTGTTACATTGCACAACCTTCAATGTTATGTCATAATTACGTAAAATTCTGGCAAATTAGTTCGCAATGAGCCAGGCGGCCCAAACTGTTGCATATACCCTGACTCTGCGTGCAATGAACGCAAGAGAAGTGACACAATTTCACCTGGTTAATATTGCCTGCTAACCTGGATTTCTTTTAGCTAAATATGCAGGTTTAAAAATATTTACTTCTGTGTATTGATTTTAAGAAAGGCATTGATGTTTATGGTTACGTACACGTTGGAGCAACGACAGTCCTTTTTTGGAAATGCGTACCGCATCGATTATATGGAACGCAGGACACGCTAGATAAACTAGTAATATCATCAACCATGTGTAGTTATAACTAGATTAATTGATTCATTGTTTTTTTATAAGATAAGTTTAATGCTAGCTAGCAACTTACCTTGGCTTCTTTCTGCATTCGCGTAACAGGCAGGCTCCTCGTGAGGCAGGTGGTTAGAGCGTTGGACTAGTTAACCGTAAGGTTGCAAGAATGAATCCCTGAGCTGACAAGGTAAAAATCTGTCGTTCTGCCCCTGAACAAGGCAGTTAACCCACCGTTCCTAGGCCGTCATTGAAAATGAGAATGTATTCTTAACTGACTTGCCTAGTTAAATAAAGGTGTAAAGAAAATAATAATAATAATATAAAAAATATCTAATAAATAAATCTGCAAAATCGGTGCCCAAAAATACAATTTTCCGATTGTTATGAAAACTTGAAATCGGACCTAAATTAAAAATCGGCCATTCCGATTAATCGGCCGACCTCTAGTTGAAACAGCTAATAAGTATGCATCTAAATCTTCCAAAAGTTGACAACTTTGCAATACACTTACTACCAAAAAGGATACAAGATATAGGTGGTAAAGTAGGCTACTAACACTTGGGTGTAGTAGGTGTCTTTATATTTGGAAAGTACAGTGCCCAAGGCTTTAGCATCATCCATATCTTTGGGGATTTTAATAGTAGCCATCTCATCACTGAAATGAAGAAACGTGGATATCAATTCACCATCATACAATGTTGTTGATAAATAAAAGTGTGTGAATCTGTGTGAAAGGGCTTTGACACTTACAGAAACAGAGAAATTAAAACGTGACCGTCTATATTGGAGTGTGTCATACTAGGCTGTAGACAATTTAAATCAAATGATTCTCATCATTAATAACAGTCTCCTATATAGATGTAATAGGCAGATTTCCGAACAGCCTTTACATGGTGGTACTTTCTTTGTTCATTTTTCGACATCCCAGGTGTCTTCTAAACTCTGATGGCTAGTTGCAGAGGAATGTTTGAATTTAGAAAATGCTCCATTATAAAATCAAATCCATTTTTGCTCCATGAAATAATCCAACAATGTATACCCCACCAAATATATATATATATATATATTGTGGGCAAAGAAAAGGGTCGAGTGACAAATGGCAGATATATGAGAGCAGAACTAATAAACAGGCTCTGCCCTATCACTAAAATGGCCACCCCGATCAGAACTACAGATCACAAAATGGCCGACTGCAATTCCCAGAAGCAATGGGAACCCTCAGAAGGTGGGGCCGACCCACAGATAAAGGGTCAAGACGAACCAGGAAGAGAGAGAGAAAGAGCTGGAAGGATCTGTGAACCATAGAAAAAAAGAGACAATATATATATCGGCTGGATTTACCGTGTATGAGCTGGACTGAATGGACTTACCTGTTGGCATTTGGACCTGGACCTACCGAGAACCCGATTCGTGTACCGAACCCTGCTATCCTTGACCTTCACTGCGGCCTGGCTGGACCAGGACGGAGAAACAAACACACAGGTACTGTCCTGTTCAAGAGAACTCTCATTCTTGGGTGATTTTGGTAACAGTTTCCCACTTAATTTGTGACAAACGCTCCTAATCTTGAAGAGATTTGCCACACGTGGTGGAGAATGCGGGCAGGGCTTCTGGCACCATACCTGGCAGGGGATGCTCTAAAAGCTTATTTCGACCTGGAGTTGAAAGATGCACAGGATTACGATGCACTAAAGGGAGAGATTCTGACTAGACTGGGAGTGACTGATACCGTGAGGGCACACCGCTTCCACCAGTGGTCCTACCGACCTGGACAACCCCCCCCCCCCCCGAKCKCAGTTGTTTGACTTGACTCACCTGGCACGGAAATGGTTGTGATCGGAGACCCGTTCATCCGCCGAGATCGTCGAGACCATTGTACTCAACCAGTTTCAGCTAGGTCTACCCCAAGGAGTTCGACGCTGGGTTGGCCAGAATGAGGTACTTTCTGCCGACCATCTCGTGGGCCTGGTTGAACGGTATTGTATGGCAGGAACAGCTGAGCAGGCACAGGAGGAAAGATCCCCATTCCCCAGGCCTGGGCGAACCAGCGGACAGAGTAAGACTGTCCCAACATTTGGATGGGGGAGAGAGCAGCATAGGGCCGTGAGGAAAGAATCACAATGGGGCAGAGACACTACGGAAAAAGCCGGAAACCAGGACTGGGGGTTGAGGGGGTCTCCCCCCGAAACCCTATTATCTGTTACAATTGTAATTGACCGGGACATATTGCAGCCTACTGCGCTATTAAAGAAGAGCCAATGCAATGTAACCTCGGTGAAAAAGAAGATGATATGGTATGCATGTCCTGTGGTAACCACTGTACTTTAAAGATCCAGAGACAAACATATGTGCAGGGTGAAGGTTGAAGTGAAAGAGGTTGAAGCACTGCTGGATTCCGGCAGTATGCTAACCCTGGTCGTTGCAAACCTAGTGCCGACTCAAACTCATAAAGTCAGGATATCAGTGTTACGTGCATTCATGGGGATACCCGTCTGTACCCCACAGCCTTAGTGAGCATACAAACCGAGGACCGTCTGCTGGATTATGAGGTAGGCGTGGTCCCAAAGATGCCATATGATGTAATACTGGGTAGAAACTTCCCTAACTTTGCGTTAAGTTAGGCCAAAAGAACAGCATATTTGAAAAGTCAACAACCCTGACCAAGCAGGAAGTAGCATTCAACCAAAGCCAAGAAAAGGGGTCTCCCAGGGGCCAACCTCACAGGTGCTAGTAGGGGAGGATGAGGAAGAGTGGCAGACCTCGTTGATAAACGAGCAGCCCAGTACTAGTGGGGCTGGGGTCGATCTGAATCCAGACGACGACTATCTAGAACCAGCAGACCTGGCAGGGTCCCTGACTAATTTCGGGACGGTCCAAAACCAGGATCCAAACCTGCAGCAAGACAGAACAGATGTGCAAGTCGTAGATGGTACTCCCATAAATGATGGGATGATGCCTAATAGTTTTCCCCACTTCATCATGAAAAAGGGTTTAGTGTACAGTCTCAAAAATAGGGGTTGATGTGGTGGAACAGTTGTTGGTCCCCACCCGGTACCGGAGGACAGTACTGGATATAGCTCATGGCCACATTCTGGGTGGACACCTTGGTATCGATAAAACCCAAGACCGGATTGTAAGGCGGTTTTACTGGCCAGGAATTCAGGCTGAAGTGGCTCGGCATTGTGGAGAGCGCCAGTTAACGGGATTGCAGCCATAAGAAGTTAACGGGATGATATGACAACAGCCAGTGAAAGTGCAGGGTGCCAAAATCAAACAGAAATCTCATCATTAAAATTCCTCAAACATACATGTATCTCATACCATTTTAAAGGTAATCTTGTTGTTAATCCCACCAAAGTGTCCGATTTCAAATAGGCTTTTCAGCGAAAGCACCACAAACGATTATGTTAGGTCACCACCAACTCACAGAAAAAGGAGTCACAAAAAGCACAGAGATAAAATTAATCACTAACCTTTGATGATCTTCATCAGATGACACTCATAGGACTTCATGTTACACAATACATATGTCTTGTTCGATTAAGTTCATATTTATATCCAAAAACCTCCGTTTACATTGGTGCCGTGTTCAGAAATGCCTCCAAAATATCCGGAGAAATTGCAGAGAGCCCCGTCAAATAACAGAAATAGTCATCATAAACTTTGATGAAAGATACATGTTTTACATAGAATTAAAGATACACTTGTTCTTAATGCAACCGCTGTGTCAGATTTCAAAAAGCTTTACGGCAAAACACAATAATCTGAAAACAGCGTTCAGCCACAAAGGCAAGCCATATAGTTACCCGCCAAATTGTGCAGTCAACAAAACTCATAAAAAGCATTATAAATCTTCACTTACCTTTGCTGATCTTTGTCAGAATGCACTCCCAGGACTCCCACAAGAAATGTTTGTTTTGTTCGGTAATGTCCATCATTTGTCCAAATAGCTATTTTTGTAGCGTGTTTGGTAAACAATTCAGGAAGCGCATTCACTAAAAGCTGACGAAATGTCCAAAAGTCCCGTAACAGTCCGTAGAAACATGTCAAACGATGTATTGAATCAATCTTTAGAATGTTTAACATAAATCTTGAATAACGTTCCAACCGGAGAATTACATTGACTTCAGATGAGCGATGGAACAGAGCTTCCTCTCATGTGAACGCGCATGGTCATAGCATGGTCAGGTCATGGCAGACCTGACTAATTCCCCTCTCATTCGGCCCCCCTTCACAGTAGAGGCATCAGACAAGATTCTACAGACTGTTGACCTCTAGTGGAAGCCGTAGGAAGTGCAAACTCATCCATATCTCGCTGTGATTTCAATAGGATCTTGGTTGAAAATCGACCAGCCTCAGAATTTCCACTTCCTGTTTGGATTTTTTCTCAGGTTTTTGCCTGCCATATGAGTTCTGTTATACTCACAGACATAATTCAAAGAGTTTTAGAAACTTCAGAGTGTTTAATATAATATGCATATATTAGCAACTATGACTGAGGAGCAGGCCGTTTACTCTGGGCACCTCTGTGCACCTTTCATCCAAGCTACTCAATACTGCCCCTGCAGCCATAAGAAGTTAACAGCTCCCCAACCAGCTTTTAGAAGCCCGTTAGTGCCACTCCCCATAATTGAAACACCATTTGAGAGGATAACAATGGATATAGTGGGCCCACTACCCAAATCCGCCAGAGGGCACCAATACATTCTGGTCATTCTAGATTATGCCACTCGCTACCCAGAAGCCATTCCCCTTCGGACGATGGCTTCCAAAAATATCGCCAAGGAATTAGTGCTCCTGTTCACCAGGGTAGGGGTTCCAAAGGAGATCCTTACTGACCAGGGGACCCCCTTTCTGTCTCGCCTTACGGCGGACCTTTGTAAATTGTGGCAGGTGAAACAGTTGAGGACATTGGTTTACCATCCTCAGACGGATGAGCTGGTTGAGAGATTCAACCGTACCCTGAAGTCAATGCTCAGGAAGGTAATCGATAAGGATGGGAAAAACTGGGATTGCATTTTGCCGTATCTGATGTTTGTCATTAGAGAGGTACCTCAAGCCTCGCTGGGGTTTTCCTCCTTTGAGCTGGTATATGGGAGGCACCCCCAGGGAATCTTAGACATCGCCCGGGGAACCTGGGAGCACCAATCCATCCCGTATACTAGTGTCATAGAGCACGTCACGGAAATGCAAGACAGGATAGCCACAGTCATGCCCATCGTCAGAGAGCACATGAGACAAGCACAAGAGCACACTTATAACCGGCAGGCTACCATGAGGGAATTTCAACCGGGAGATAAGGTGTTAGTGCTGATCCCCACGGTAGAGTGCAAACTACTAGCCACATGGAAAGGACCATATGAAGTACTGGAGAGAATAGAAGTTAATTATCGGATCCGACAGCCAGGTCGACGGCCCCAGGAAGAGATCTATCAAACCTGTTAAAAGCATGGAGAGAGAGAAACACTAATGGTCACGTATCCCACACACACACTCAGGAGACAGCCAAAGTAAATATTTCACCTACTCTGTCCCCAGCACAAGTACAGGAAGTAAAGACACAGAAAAATAGAAATGTGTTTGAGGTACCCGGCCGAACTGAGGTTACGGCTCATGATATCGTTTCCCTACCAGGGAGAAAAGTGAGCATGAGGCCATAGGGTACCTGAGGCTCGACAGGCCGCGATTAGAGCAGAGACGGAGAAAATGTTGGCAGCTGGAGTGATCGAAGAGTCACATAGTGAGTGGTCTAGCCCAATTGTTATGGTCTCCAAGCCCGATGGGTCTTTGCGGTTCTGTAACAACTTACGGAAGGTAAATAATCTCCAAGTTTGATGCCTACCCCATGCGAACTACTGGAGAAAATTGGTGACGCTTGGCACATTACGACCCTGGACCTAACCAAAGGGTACTGGCAAATTCCTCTGACGCCCAGAGCCAAAGAAAAGACACCCTTTGCAACCCCTGACGGTTTGTTTCAATACACCGTCATGCCATTCGGCTAACACAGGACCCCAGCCACCTTTCAGCGGCTAATGGACAAGGTCCTAAAACCGCACCAAGCGTACGCCGCAGCTTATTTAGATGTGGGGATCTAAAGCCCAGATTGGGAATCCCACGTACCCTGGATACAGGCAGTGTTAGACACCCTTAGAAAGGCAGGGCTCACGGCGAACCCTGCCAACTGTTACATGGGGTTAGAGGAAACAGAGTATCTGGGATACACCGTGGGAAGAGGGTTAATCAAACCCCAAGGTAAGAAGGTGGGAGGCAATTAGAGAATGGCCGAAACCAGTAAATAAGAACCAGGTTCGAGCCTTCCTAGGGCTGACCGGTTACTACCGGAAGTTCATCCCAAGTTATGGCACAGTGGCCGCCCCACTCACCGACATGACTAGAGCCAGAGGGCCAAACATGGTCAAATGGGATGAAAGTGCCACCAAAGCATTTAGGACATTACAGGAGGCTCTCTGCTGTAATCCAGTGCTGGTGGTACCAGACTTTGAGAGAGAGTTCGTGGTTCAGACGGATGCCTCAGAGGTCGGCTTGGGAGCAGTACTATCCCAAGAGGTAGAAGGGGTGGAACACCCCATCCTGTTTTTAAGCAGGAAGCTGAAACCACGGGAGACCAACTACTCAGTCGTTGAGAAAGAGGCGCTGGCAGTAAAGTGGGCTCTAGATAGCCTGAAATACTACCTGCTGGGGCACCACTTCACCCTCATCAGTGACCATGCCCCACTCACCTGGAAGCATAGAGCTAAAGAGAAGAACGCTCGGGTGATGCGGTGGTTTTTGAGTCCCCAACCGTCACTTTGACTTAAAACGCAGGGAAGGAAATGGGAAATGTGGATGGGTTATCCCGCATGCACGCATATTTTGCTGCGGTAGCCCGACCTAGGGGGACGGATCTAGGGGGGCAAAGAAGGGGGTCGAGTGATAAATGGCAGATATGTCAGAGCAGAACTAATAAACAGGCTCTGCCCTATCACTAAAATGGCCACCCCGYTCAGAACTACAGATCACAAAATCCCAATTTTACAAATCCCAAAACACAATTCCCAGAAGCAAGGGGAACCCTCCGAAGGTTGGGCTGACCCACAGATAAAGGGTCAAGACAAACCAGGAAGAGAGAGAGAAAGGATCTGTGAACCATAGAGAAAGAGATGATATATTGTCTGGATTTACCGTGTATGAGCTGGACTGTTTGGACTTACCTGTTGGCGTTTGGACCTGGACCTACCGAGAACCCAATTCCTGTACCGAACCCTGCTATCCTTGACCAGGACGGAGAAACAAACACACCGGTACTGTCCTGTTCGAAAGAACTCTCAATCTGGGGTGATTTTGGTGACAGTTTCCCACTCAATTTGTGACAAACGCTCCTAATCTTGAAGAGATTTGCCACAATATATTAAACACTTTAAAAACATTTAGTATGATTTTATATATCCACACACACAGTTGAAGTCATAAGTTTACATACACTGTCTTAGGTCAGTTAGGATCACCACTATTTTAAGAATGTGAAATGTCAGAATAATAGAGAATTATTTATTTCAGCTTTTATTTCTTTCATCACATTCCCAGTGGGTCAGAAGTTTACATGCACTCAATTAGTATTTGGTAGCATTGCCTTTAAATTGTTTAACTTGGGTCAAACATTTTGGGTAGCCTTCCACAAGCTTCCCACAATAAGTTGGGTGAATTTTGGCCCATTCCTCCTGACAGAGCTGGTGTAACTGAGTCAGGTTTGTAGGCCTCTCTCACACGCTTTTTCAGTTCTGCCCACAAACTTTCTATGGGATTGAGGTCAGGGCTTTGTGATGGCCACTCCAATACCTTGACTTTGTTGACCTTAAGCCATTTTGCCACAACGAAGTATGCTTGGGGTCATTGTCCATTTGGAAGACCCATTTGCAACCAAGCTTTAACTTCCTGACTGATATCTTGATGTTGCTTCAATAAATCCACAATTTTCCTCCTCGTGATGCCATCTATTTTGTGAAGTGCACCAGTCCCTCCTGCAGCAACTACAGACCAGTATCCCTTCTTTCTTTTCTCTCAAACTCTTGAACGTGCCGTCCTTGGCCAGCTCTCCTGCTATCTCTCTCAGAATGACCTTCTTGATCCAAATCAGTCAGGTTTCAAGACTAGTCATTCAACTGAGACTGCTTTCTGTCTCTGTTGTCACGGAGGCCGCTCCGCACTGCTAAAGCTAAACTCTCTCTCCTCTGCTCTCACCTTCTAGACCTATCGGCTGCCTTTGATACTGTGAACCATCATGATCCTCCTCCCACCCTCTCCGAGCTGGGCATCTCCGGCGCGGCCCACGCTTGGATTGCGTCCTCACCTGACAGGTTGCTCCTACCAGGTGGCGTGGCGGAATCTGTCTCCGCACCACGTGCTCTCACCACTGGTGTCCCCAGGGCTCTGTTCTAGTCCCTCTCCTATTCGCTATACACCAAGTCACTTGGCTCTGTCATATCCTCACATGGTCTCTCCTATCATGCTATGCAGACGACAACACATTAATCTTCTCCTTTCCCCCCTCTGATAACCAGGTGGTGAATCGCACTCTGCATGTCTGGCAGACATATCATGTGGATGACGGATCACCACCTCAAGCTGAACCTCGCAAGACGGAGCTGCTCTTCCTCTCCCGGGAAGGACTGCCCGTTCCATGATCTCGCCATCACGGTTGACAACTCCATTGTGTCCTCCTCCCAGATGCTAAGAACCTTGGCGTGATCCTGGACAACACCCTGTCGTTCTCAACTAACATCAAGGCGGTGACCCGTTCCTGTAGGTTCATGCTCTACAACATGCGCAGAGTACGACCCTGCCTCACGCAGGAAGCGCGCAGGTCCTAATCCAGGCACTTGTCATCTCCCGTCTGGATTACTGCAATTCGCTGTTTGGCTGGGCTCCCTGCCTGTGCCATTAAAACCCTACAAACTCATCCAAGAACGCCGCAGCGCCGTCTGGTGGTCCAACTTTCCCAAGGTCTCTCACGATCCACACCGCTCCCTCCGCTTCTCCACTGGCTTCCAGTTTGAAGCTTGCATCCGTTACAAGAACATGGTGCTTGCCTACGGAGCTGTGAGGGGAACGGCACCATCCGTACCTTCACGGCTCTGATCAGGCCCTACACCCAACAAGGAGCACTGCGTTCATTCCACCTCTGGCCTGCTCGCTCCCTACCTCTGAGGAAGTACAGTTACCAGCTCACCCAGTCAAAACTGTTCGCTGCTCTTGGCACACCCCAATGTGGAACAAACTCCCTCACGACGCCAGGTCAGCGGAGTCAATCACCACCTTCCGGAGACACCTGAAACCCCCCTCTTTAAGAATACCTAGGATAGGATAAAGTAATCCTTCTAACCCCCCCCCCCCCCTTAAAAGAGTTAGATGCACTATTGTAAAGTGGTTGTTCCCACTGGATATCAATAGGTAATGCACCAATTTTGTAAATCGCTCTGGATAAGAGGCGTCTGCTAAATGACTTAAATGTAAATGTATGTAATGCAGCAAAAGCACCACCACAAACATGATGCTGTCACACCCCGTGCTTCATGGTTGGGATGGGTGTTCTTCGGCTTGCAAGCACCCCCCTTTTTCCTCCAAACATAACGATCGTCATTATGGCAAACAGTTCTTATTTTTGTTTCATCAGACCAGGGGACATTTCTCCAAAAAGTACCATCTTTGTCCCATGTGCAGTTGCAACCGTAGTCTGCGTTTTTTATGGGCGTTTTGGAGCAGTGGCTCTTTCCTTGCTGAGCGGCCTTTCAGGTTGTCGATTATAGGACTCGTTTTACTGTGGATATAGATACTTTTGACCCGTTTCCTCCAGCATCTTCACAAGTCCTTTACTGTTTTTCTGGGATTGATTTGCACTTTTCACACCAAAGTACGTTCATCTCTAGGAGACAGAATGTCTCTCCTCCTGAGCGGTTTGAGGGCTGCATGGTCCCATGGGTGTTTATACTTGCGTACTATTGTTTGTACAGATGAACGTGGTACCTTCAGGCATTTGGAAATTGCTCCCAAGGATGAACCAGACTTGTGGAGTCTACAATTTATTTTTCTGAGGTCTTGGCTGATTTCTTTAATTTCCCATGATTGTCAAGCAAAGAGGCACGGAGTTTGAAGGTAGGCCTTGAAATACATCCACAGGTACACCTCCAATTGACTCAAATGATGTCAATTAGCCTATCAGAAGCTTCTAAAGCCATGTCATCATTTTCTGGAATTTTCCAAGCTCTTTAAAAGGCACAGTTAACTTAGTGTATGTAAACTTCTGACCCACTGGAATTGTGATACGGTGACATAATCTGTAAAAAAAATTGTTGGAAAAATGACTTGTGTCATGCACAAAGTAGATGTCCTAACCAACTTGCCAAAACTATAGTTTGCTAACAAGAAATTTGTGGAGTGGTTGAAAAACTAGTTTTAATGACTCCAACCCAAGTGTATGTAAACTTCTGACTTCAACTGTGTGTGTACATATAAAAAATGTAAATATAAAATCAATAATGTAAAGGTTGGTTGAAAATATGCCTATACTGGAGCTTGTTATCAACATTATCACAGCTAATGATGAGAACCGTTTGAATGAAATTCTTTAACTTGGCTGGTGAATGCCATTTGGTATGCTGTTTCACAAAAGTTACAAATGTTGTACAAAAGTAACTCTTTGTACATGGGTCGGAATGCTGGCAAGATAAATGCAAAGAACAATTACTTGTTGAGCTCTGGGAAATTCCTGTACACTAGGTACATGACAGAAGCAGCGCAGGTGAAGACAGACAGCAGGATGAGGAGAGACATGCGAGCTGAGCCCCCTCCAGTGTATCGAGTCTCTGTGGAGAGATGAGTAGCTAAGTTATATAGCATACACAGTCAGCAAATTGAAAATATCTTGATAAGCCTCTATTCTTCTGTAACAACAGCAGTAAGCCTCATGTAATGTCTTGCTTCACTTTGCATCACTTGTTGTTCTAGTTCCTGGTTGATTTCCCCAGAGTACATGAAGCATGCCATGTAGTCAAACCATTCAAGATATATAATCCTTGAAACTGACTACATGTACTCTAACTTTGAAGAGGAACATATCTGCCTATGTTTTCACATGACTCCAAGCTTATCTGTTTATTTTAAAAGGTTAAACAAAATGTATAAATAAAGTGTGTATTGTGTAACATCCTGTTATGATAAGTGTTGCTCCATCTATATCATAACATTACATGGTTAGCCTAATATTTTCCTGACTTCATCCAAGTGGTTCTGTCATTGACATTGATTAACATTAGTAACTTAACGTCAAGCTGGGTATGGTCCCTGACAGTGGCTGACCGTGGCTGGATAGCAACCTACTAAGTTACTAACCTGATCATGTTAATTTCAACCAAAGATACTGGTAACTAACCCATTTTGTCTGTGCTTCAATTCCGTCATACCACCAGCCTTGAAAGCAAGCTACTTCTGAATTTTGATAATCAGCTGTGAGTTAGCTAACGCTGACTGACAACAGCATATCCGCATTTCACAATCATCTGGCTGGTTATTAAGCCGGCTAGCAACATTATTTAACAAGACGTTTACCATATCATAGAAACAGTAATGTATCTTAACGTTAGCTAATCAATTAGAAGAACACAAGTAAATTAACTAGCTATACTAGCCAGTTAGCCGGGATAGCAACGTCGTTAGATTGTTAACGTTACCTATACATACCTTTGAGGGTTTGTGCCTCGTTAAATTTTGTCTTCGGTTCTTCGTGTAACGTTACTAACGAAACACTATCGGCCTCTCGTCTTTCTCTTCGTTTCTTGGCCATGTCCGCTTATTAAATTAAGATATCGATCTAGCTACACCAACCTCGGGTATAATACACCGGGCTACTGTCAAAGTTGAAAGTAAGAGACGAGAGACCGCTTTGCCAACCGGCGACTAGCAAATTGACACATTCCCACAACCTTTCACCTTTTCTGAGTTTGTTTTTCTACTTTTTCCCCACAGTGCCCCTATGGGGCACTTCCTTGTATTTCCAAAACAATGCTACAGCAGCAGTGTTTATTGTTTATATAGTATATTATTGTCGTTTTTACAGTAGCAGTAATATTAGTAGCTTTCATTTATGTGATTACGTTTTGAGTACAGCAGCTAGATATTGGTTGTTCTCAGATGTTATGATGTCATCCAAATCATCATGAAAGATGGTGCTGAAAACTTCAAATCTACTAGCCAACTGCAATGACATGCTTTCCATTTTCATAATATTTTGTTCTCATTACCAGCAGTGTCTTTATTTATTGACCGTAAGACAGTGTGAGAGAGATATCACACATGTAAAACTACAACTCCTATAGTGCAATAGTTTGAAGCGGATGTTCGTGTTGGGGAAATTTGGGGCTGATCTATCCGGGTACTTCATTCGCTTCTTCCTTTCGCGCCGGTAACTGAAGAGCCGTGCGTCCATGTGCGCATTGACTGGGAATTCATAGACCACAGAAATACTGAATCCGAGCCGTACCAGATTTAGCTATGGATCCTAACGTATTGATCGAGGCCCTTCGGGGTACCATGGACCCGAACTTGCGTGAGGCCGCGGAGAGGCAGCTGAACGAGGTAAAAACTTGTGATGGTGCTAATCGGGCCTCTTCTGTTGTGTCACACATCAAAGATGGAATGGAGTCCTCCTAGCTTGTGACCATGGGAGACCAGAGTCAGTCCAGAACTTTGACAGATTGAATATTCTCCATTCGACATATGTTTCGGTGATTACATATCAGACTTGACGTTATGGGTGTTATGTCAAAGTTTCGAATGATATTTTAACGTCAAGATCTGCAACTCCAAGTGAATCCACCCCGTATACCTGCAGCTGGTTCTTTAAAAACGTGCGGGAAGTTAGCAATAGCTTCCTTGATAATTAGCTGCTAGCTACGCAGTAAAAAGCCTTGTTGGACAATGCTTGCTTTTGGCCTAACTGATGTATCATGTTTGAATCGTTGGAAAGACACATTTTTGCCATTATTTATACAAGTTTGGTCTAAACTAACTAAATCATGCGATATAGTATACGAATGTAGCCAGCGTTTGCTAGAAGTTCGGAAATCTGTGTTAGCAAGTTGGCTAAGTGAATCACGTGTGAGGTGTATTTTTTTATATATTTTTTACTGCTGACATTGCCCTGCACAGCAATAGTGTTAACTAGCTAGCCCGTTGAATTTATATAGTTAACTAAACTAGTTGGTCAGCCAAAATGTCACCAATCGGACGAATTGACAGGTGTAACGTTAGTTAGTCAAGTTATCATCAAACTACTTTCCTATAATTTATAAATGTACGTCTAATATGAGAGTAGCTAATAATAAATTATGTTTTAGCTTGCTGGCTTTGACTTCCATGAACGTAGCTAACTAATATTTGCTAACTAGCTAGGTAGGTTTGAGTTATCGAACGCTAGTTAACTTGCAAGACACAACGTAAACAATAGCAATCATTATGAATAATAACTACGCATTTAGTAACGGGGCAAATGTTTTGTTTGTACCTCATTTGTGAAAGCCAAATGGAAAGTGAATGTTCGCTGGCTAGCGCTATGTTAGCAACCTTTTGCGGATAGCGTAACATAAATTACATTCAGTCATTCGATGAGCTGTCCGCGTGCGCAGATTCTTTCGCTAATGTTAACCTTACAAATTAAATAGCCAGCTATGTGCAACATGGCCTATTATCATTGTCTAGATGTCGACTTTATATGTCAAATGTAGACGTGCCATAGATAACTAACATAACGTTATACGGACGACGTGAATTATTTAATGGTCACATAGTTAGCCATGTTTCGCTCGCTAGCTAGTAGGAGGAAGTCTCTTGGGCAAGTGTCAAATATGCTCTGGTCTGTTATCGGCTATGCTATCCTTAGAACAATATATGTACGGTGTTGTCATGTAACTGGGGTTTAGGTGAACTTTAAGTCAAGTTGTTGTTTATGTGATATGTCCATATTGTGTGTCATCAGCTCGAACGTATTATTAGCTAACTTTAGTTTGATAAGAGTAGGCCTAGCAAGGCTCAAAAATAAAATGTACAGTCGTGGCCAAAAGTTTTGAGAATGACACAAATGTTGATTTCCAACAAGTTTGCTGCTTCAGTGTCTTTAGATATTTTTGTCAGATGTTACTATGGAATACTGAAGTATAATTACAAGCATTTCATAAGTGTCAACGGCTTTTATTGACAATTACATGAAGTTGATGCAAAGAGTCAATGTTTGCACTGTTGACCCTTCTTTTACAAGACCTCTGCAATCCGCCCTGGCATGCTGTCAATTAACTTCTGGGCCACATCCTGACTGATGGCAGCCCATTCTTGCATAATCAATGCTTGGAGTATGTCAGAATTTGTGGGTTTTTGTTTGTCCACCCGCCTCTTGAGGATTGACCACAAGTTCTCAATGGGATTAAGGTCTGGGGAGTTTCCTGGCCATGGACCCAAAATATCGATGTTTTGTTCCCCGAGCCACTTATTTATCACTTTTGCCTTATGGCAAGGTTCTCCATCATGCTGGAAAAGGCATGGTTTGTCACCAAACTGTTCCTGGATGGTTGGGAGAAGTTGCTCTCGGAGGATGTGTTGGTACCATTCTTTATTCATGGCTGTGTTCTTAGGCAAAATTGTGAGTGAGCCCACTCCCTTGGCTGAGAAGCAATCCCACACATGAATGGTCTCAGGATGCTTTACTGTTGGCATGACATAGGACTGATGGTAGCGCTCACCTTGTCTTCTCCGGATGCCCCAAACAATCGGAAAGGCGATTCATCAGAAAAAATGACTTTACCCCAGTCCTCAGCAGTCCAATCCCTGTACCTTTTGCAGAATATCAGTCTGTCCCTGATGTTTTTCCTGGAGAGAAGTGGCTTCTTTGCTGCCCTTCTTGACACCAGGCCATCCTCCAAAAGTCTTTGCCTCACTGTGCGTGCAGATGCACTCACACCTGCCTGCTGCCATTCCTGAGCAAGCTCTGTACTGGTGGTGCCCCGATCCTGCAGCTGAATCAACTTTAGGAGACGATCCTGGTGCTTGCTGGATTTTCTTGGGTGCCCTAAAGCCTTCTTCACAACAATTGAACCCTTCTCCTTGAAGTTCTTGATGTTCTGATAAATGGTTGATTTTAGGTGCAATGTTACTGGCAGCATTATCCTTGCCTGTGAAGACCTTTTTGTGCAAAGCAATGATGACGGCACGTGTTTCCTTGCAGGTAACCATGGTTTACAGAGGAAGAACAATGATTCCAAGCACCACCCTCCTTTTGAAGCTTCCAGTCTGATTTTCTCAGAACTTTTGGCCACAACTGTACATGAACTTCTCCACTCAACAATCTGAGGTCGTTGTTTTGTTTTTCGTGACAACAGAATATACAATGCCCAGAATTTCAATCCACAGAACAAGAATGTGCAGTTGGATTGTTAGATCTGAGTCACGTTGTGTCGTATCCAGGGAGAGGTCTGTGTGCATTGTTATCTACCGGGAAAGGAGGGTAGGAGGCTATTTTACCTATCTTACGTTTGACTCATCTGGACCAGTTAAGCCTGAACAGTATTCATTTAATATAGCAAGTGATATAAGGATATGTGGTGGGCAAAGCATTGAGACCCATTTTCATTCCAGAATCCCTGAGCTGACAAGGTAAAAATCTGTCGTTCTGCCCATGAACAAGGCAGTTAACCCACCGTTCCTAGGCCGTCATTGAAAATAAGAATGTGTTCTTAACTGACTTGCCTAGTTAAATAAAAATAACTTATGTGATCAATGATAATGTAAAAAGTATGCTGCACTCTTGTGTATATACTGGATATCTTAATTTTGAACATTATTTGTTCGTGTCTAGAGAATAGGGACAGGTGACACTCACTGTTTGATGCAGATGCTGCAGTCTCAAATGACAGCCTAGAAGTTGGCCAGGACCCAGACAGGCCATGTGGAGGTCTGGATTCCTTTGCTGTGCGTATGGGGAGGTTACATTATATAATGTACATGTTGCATCAAGGTTTCTTAAACTCTCATACTTTGCATTCTTAAGGAGCTGTATGTGTATAAGCTTCAGCTAATGGAGCTCCATGCCTCAACATAGTGGTTTTATGGCATTACTACTATCATTATTCAAATTATTTCATAAAGCCCTTTTCACATCAGCCGATGTCACAAAGTGCTGTACAGAAACCCAGCCTAAAACCCCAAACAGCAAGCAATGCAGATTAGAGGTCGACTGATTATGATTTTTCAACGCTGATACTGATAACGATTATTGGAGGACCAAAAAAAGCCGATACCGATTAATCGGCCGATGTTTATATATGTATGTAATAATGACAATTACAACAATACTGAATGAACACTTATTTTAACTTAATATAATACATCAATAAAATCAATTTAGCCTCAAATAAATAATGAAATATGTTCAATTTGGTTTAAATAATGCAAAAACAAAGTGTTGGAGAAGAAAGTAAAAGTGCAATATGTGCCATGTAAGAAAGCTAACATTTAAGTTCCTTGCTCAGAACATGAGAACATATGAAAGCTGGTGGTTCTTTTTTAACATGAGTCTTCAATATTCCCAGGTAAGAAGTTTTTGGTTGTAGTTATTATAGGAATTTTAGGACTATTTCTCTCTATACGATTTGTATTTCGTATACCTTTGACTATTGGATGTTCTTATAGGCACTTTAGTATTGCCAGTGTAACAGTATAGCTTCCGTTCCTCTCCTCGCTCGAACCAGGAACACATCGACAACAGCCACCCTCAAAGCAGCGTTACCTATGCAGAGCAAGGGGAACAACTACTCCAAGTCTCAGACCGAGTGACGTTTGAAACGCTATTAGCGTGCATCCCGCTAACTAGCTAGCCATTTTACATCGGTTACACCAGCCTAATCTCGGGAGTTGATAGGCTTGAAGTTGAAGACAAGCTGCTGGCAAACGCACGAAAGTGCTGTTTTAATGAATGCTTACGAGCCTGCTGCTGCCTACCATCGCTGTCAGACTGCTCTATCAAATCATAGACTTAATTTTAACATAATAACACACAGAAATACGAGCCTTTGGTCATTAATATGGTCAAATCCGGAAACTATAATTTCGAAAACAAAAAGTTTATTCTTTCAGTGAAATACGGAACCTTTCCGTATTTTATCAAACGGATGGCATCCGTAAGTCTAAATATTGCTGTTACATTTTACAACTTTCAATGTTATGTCATAATTATTTACAATTCTGGCAAATTAATTACGGCCTTTGTTAGGAATAAATGGACTTCACACAGTTCGCAATGAGCCAGGCGGCCCAAACTGCTGCATATACCCTGACTGCTTGCACGGAACGCAAGAAAAGTGACACAATTTCCCTAATTATAAGAAATTCATGTTAGCAGGCAATATTAACTAAATATGCAGGTTTAAAAATATATACTTGTGTATTGATTTTAAAGAAAGGCGTTGATGTTTATGGTTAGGTACATTGGTGCAACGACAGTGCTTTTTTCGCAAATGCGCTTGTTAAATCATCACCCATTTGTCGAAGTAGGCTGTGATTAGATGAGAAATTAACAGGCACCGCATCGATTATATGCAACGCAGGACACGCTAGATAAACAAACTAGTAATATCATCAACCATGTGTAGTTAACTAGTGATTATGTTAAGATTGATTGTTTTTTATAAGATAAGTTTAATGCTAGCTAGCAACTAACCTTGGCTTCTTACTGCATTAGCGTAACAGGTAGTCTGCCTGCCACGCAGGCTCCTCGTGGAGTGCAATGTAAGGCAGGTGGTTAGAGCGTTGTACTAGTAACCCGAAGATTGCAAAAATGAATCCCCGAGCTGACAAGGTAAAAATCTGTCGTTCTGCCCCTGAACAAGGCAGTTAACCCACCGTTCCTAGGCCGTCATTGAAAATAAGAATGTGTTCTTAACTGACTTGCCTAGTTAAATAAAGTTTTTTTTATCGTCAATTTGGTGTCCAAAAATACCGATTACCGATTGTTATGAAAACTTGAAATCGGGCCCTAATTAATCGGTCGACTTCTAAACAGTACATGGCCAAGATATTCAAACGTTCATAGATAACCAGCATGGTCAAATAATAATAATCAGTGGTTGTACGGGGTGCAACAGGTCAGCACCTCAGGAGTAAATGTCAGTTGGCTTTTCATAGCTGGTCATTCAGAGTTAGAGAGAGCAGGTTTGGTAGAGAGAGTTGGAAGCAGCAGGTCCAGGACAAGGTAGTATGTCCGGTGAACAGGTCAGGGTCCCATAGCCACAGGCAGAACAGTTGAAACTGGAGCAGCAGCATGACCAGGTGGCCTGGGGACAGCAAGGAGTCAAATGGCTGAAGATGTTTGTTATACACTGTTTTGCTGATATATAGGTCCAATACACATCAGTGTTTGATATTCATGCATCCTTTCCTGCTTTCATTTACAGGGTCACACCCAGGTGAATTTTGTGTCAGCTCTGCTGCAAGTCACCATGTCTGATCAGTTAGATTTGCCCGTCAGACAAGCAGGTGAGTTTCAGAGGATGGGTGTTATGATGATGTGGGGCGGGATTCTGTGCACTCTTGCAGATGGAAATTCACCGGAACTGAAAGGCGAGAAGAGTATCTACAACTGTAGCTCAAATGAACTGAGCACGCTTTCTCAAAAATGACAGCTCCCACACTGATGACACCAGTCATATTGTGAAGACTGACCAATTTCCCATGTACTTGTACATTTGTTCACCAAGATACACACATGATAGAAAGAGAAGAAAGGTGTTTTTATTGTATATGATGCCATCTTTTATTATGCTACCTTTGCAGCTTATTTTATCCTGTCCTACGGCATTGAGATTTCACACTTTTAGTCTGCTAGGGAGCTCTAGTGAAATCTATAGTTGCTCGGCCTGGACAGTGTCTAGTCATTGATACAGCTTCCTTTGTTATAAAATAACATTCCACATGTTTGAGATGCTCCGTGTGAGGGGCCGTTGGTAGCCTGTCCATGTATCACACATGCCTCTCTGGTAATGATGTGCAATTATATGGTAGGATGATCTGCTCTTGATCAGTGGCTCATTGACTTTTATTACATTTAAAATGTGTGCAGTCCGCCAGACAGAGCCTGTCATTTTCAACATGCTGCTAGACTCCACACTAGCGTATTCAATTGTGCTCACCCATAGCATCATGTCCTAACTTCTATCTTGCAACTTTGTCAGTTCTTCTACATTGTAGTATGCTTCAACAACACAATAGTAATATGACAGCCTGGAGAAAAGTAACGTGGCAGCAGCCCATCCTGCCTTATGCGTTGGGTGCTAATCTGTGTGCCTCTTGTCAAACAGATGACCTGGACATTTCTAAGCAAACCTCTCCAGGAACTGGTGTGTTGAGCAGAAATGCTATCCTTCTTGTGACTGCTATTTGGCCTGCCATAGAGCCCTGCTGCACCTGACTCCGATTCAGACCGTTTGCATTAAGTTAATGCAGCTGCAATAGTGGCACGGGTAGATCATATCTGGCATGCCATTGGTTAACAGATGCTTAAACGTTGGCTTGGTACCTGCACCGGAACTTCACACTCGGTGCTTTGGCCACAAGTTCCGTGGTAATGAGGCTCATTTGCTGTTATCTGACACAAAGGGAGGAGCTAAGCGATTCCGTAGCTAGCAGGCAAATGTCTGGGATTCCCATAAAGGTAGTGAGATCAGACCCAGGTTCCTCTCCTATTGAGGACAAATGCCCTCCTGCTTATGACAGATAATAGCATTTGTTTTTTCAAACCTGTCACACTGATATTATAGGCATTATTTGCAATTTCAGGATTCATCTATTCCCTGCCTCATTGTGTGGGCTAGGGGGATGTTGAGTGTTGGACTGGGCAGAGGGGGACATTAATGGGTTGGGGAGGGGAATACAGTAGGGTGGTTGTGAGGGTCTCGCTGTGTCAGCACTGACTGGCAGGATTATGACTTCCCAGCCAGCAGCACAGCGGTCACATGTGTCAGCAGTCTGTCTGACCCCCTATCCACCGCCTGGCCTGCCCCCCCGCTATCCACCGCCTGGCCTGTCCCCCCCTATCCACTGCCTTGCCTGGCCTGTCCCCCCCCTATCCACTGCCTTGCCTGGCCTGTCCCCCACCTATCCACTGGCTTGCCTGCCTGTCCCCCACCTATCCACTGGCTTGCCTGCCTGTCCCCTCCCCTATCCACTGGCCTGGCCTGTCCCCTCCCCTATCCACTGCCTGGCCTCTCCCCCCCCTATCCACCGCCTGGCCTGTCTCCCCCCCCTATCCACCGCCTGGCCCGTCTCCCCCCCCCTATCCACCGCCTGGCCCGTCTCCCCCCCCCTATCCACCGCCTGGCCCGTCTCCCCCCCCTATCCACCGCCTGGCCCGTCTCCCCCCCTATCCACCGCCTGGCCCATCTCCCCCCCCTATCCACCGCCTGGCCCGTCTCCCCCCCCCCCCTATCCACCGCCTGGCCCGTCTCCCCCCCCCCTATCCACCGCCTGGCCCGTCTCCCCCCCCATCCACCGCCTGGCCCGTCTCCCCCCCCCCTATCCACCGCCTGCCCGCTCCCCCCCCCTATCCACCGCCTGGCCCGTCTCCCCCCCCCCTATCCACCGCCTGGCCCGTCTCCCCCCCTATCCACCGCCTGGCCCGCTTCGCCCCCCTATCCACCGCCTGGCCCGTCTCGCCCCCTACTCCACCGCCTGGCCCGTCCCCCCCAGCCACCGCCTACTCCCCCGGCCGACTGCTACTCCCTTTCAGCCTGAGCACATGAGAAGAGTCACAGTGAATGTGCTGGTCATGAGATCCGCTGCTGCTATCTAGGCTGATGGACTCTTTCACACCTCCCAATGTCACACTGACTCACTCTAACAATTTAGAGATCTCCCTGATATTAAGTGATTTAAAGAGATGTGGAGAATATTGTGCCACTTTAACCAGCTGCAATTTCATGGAAATCCATAAGAATTGGAAGGGTTCAATTTAAACCCCATGATCAAAGCAGATTTTACTTCAATATCATATGATTTGCATTAATTAAATCTAAGTGGGTGGAATACCAGCTGTACATTAATCCTGCCATAGAATTACATATAGTGCATTCGGAAGTAGTCAGACCCCTCCCCTGTTTCCACATTTTGTGACATTACAGCCTTATTCTAAAATGCATTACATAAAAACATTTCCTCATCAATGTACACACAATGACAAAGCAAAAGCAACAGGTTTTTAAAAAATTTATGCAATTATATGAAGGGGGAAAAAATCTTATTTACATAAGTATTCAGAGACTTGAAATTGAGCTCAGGTGCATCCTGTTTCCATTGATCATCCTTGAGATGTTTCTTCAACTTGATTGGAGTCAACCTGTGGTAAATTCAGTTGATTAGACATGATTTGGAAAGGCACACACCTGTCTATATAAGGTACCACAGTTGACAGTGCATGTCCGAGCAAAAACTAAGCCGTGAAGTCTAAAAAATTGTCCATAGAGCTCCGAGGCAGGATTGTGTCGAGGCACAGATCTGGGGAAGAGTACCAAAACAATTCTGCAGCGTTGAAGGTCCCCAAGAACACAGTGGCCTCCATCATTCTTTAATGGAAGATGTTTGGAACCACCAAGACTCTTCCTAGAGCTGGCAGCCCGGCCAAACTGAGCAATCGGGGAGAAGGGCCTTGGTCGGGGAGGTGACCAAGAACCCGATGGTCACTCTGCCAGAGCGCTGGAGTTCCTCTGTGGAGATGGAAGAATCTTCGAGAAGGACAACCATCTCTGCAGCACTCCAACAATCAGGCCTTTATGGTAGTGGCCAGACGGAAGCCACTCCTCAGTAAAAGGCATATGGCTGCCCACTTGGAGTTTGTCAAAAGGCACCTAAAGGATTCTCAAACCATGAGAAACAAGATTCTCTGGTCTGATGAAACCAAGATTGAACTCACGTCTGGAGAAAACCAAGCACTGCTCAGCACCTGGCCAATACCATCCCTTCGTTGAAGCATGGTAGTGGCAGCATCATGATGTGGGGGTGTTTTTCCGCGGCAGGTACTGGGAGACTAGTCAGCATCGAGGGAAAGATGAAGGTGCATTAACAAAGTACTGAGTAAAGAGTCTGAATACTAATGTAAATGTGATATTTCAGTTTATTTTTAATACATTTGAAGAAAAAAATCTATACTTTTTATTTATTTAATTTTGTCATTATGGAGCATTTTGAGGGGGGGGGGGCATTTAAATCAATTTTGTAATAAGGCTGTTACGTAACAGAATGTGGAAAAAGTTAACGCGTCTCAATACTTTGCGAATGCACTGTATGTAATCCATTATTAATAGGATCTCTATGAAGCCTGTCTTGTGTTTAGTCAGTTTATTGTCCCCCTCTCCTCCCCAGGGGTGATCTACCTCAAGAATATGGTGACCCAGCACTGGAGTGAGGGGGACGGCACCAGCACGGAGACGCCTGTCAATAACATACCAGAGGAGGACAGGCAGTTTATCCGTGACAACATCGTGGAGGCCATCATTCACTCCCCCGAGCGCATCAGGTAACCTACCACCCTGTGGCTGCTCAGCTCACTGCACAGCGCCAGCAGAGGGGGGGGGAAGAGGTAGCTCGGATCAACCAGATCGTCTTCCAACCTTTCTCCTCTCTAACCCTTCAGAGTGCAGCTGACGACATGCATCCATCACATGATTAAACACGACTACCCCGGCAAGTGGACTGCCATCGTGGACAAGATTGGCTTCTACCTGCAGTCAGATAACAGCGCCGGCTGGCTGGGCATCCTGCTCTGCCTCTACCAGCTGGTTAAAAACTATGAGTAAGGACTCCTTGTTTTAGAGTGACCATGTTTGTGTCCCAACCATTTAGGGAATGGGGTGCCATTTGGGACAGAGACCGTATTATKGAGCTGTRTGCTATGTATTCGGGTGGTTGATGTTTCTGATTGTMTGTTTGACAGGTACAAGAAGCCGGACGAGCGCAGTCCTCTGGTGGCGGCCATGCAGATCTTCATGCCCATGCTGAAGGACCGCTTCATCCAGCTGCTCCCTGACCCCTCCAGTGAGTCTGTCCTGGTGCAAAAACAGATCTTCAAGATCCTCTACGCCCTCTTCCAGGTACTACTGACCACATCCTTCACGCTCACCTTCTTAGAAGTTAAGTGTATATATTAGTCTGATTGTATAGGGAGTGTAGGGTATTTGTCTAAATGTGGATGTATAGCTGTAGTTTCCAGTTATTTAGCTACTTCTTCCATAATACTGGTTTTGGAGATGGGTCGATTATGATTGTACTGGGGGAGGGCTGAGGACCATCTGGTCCATGTGGGCTGCTTCTTCTGCTGGCTGTGATGCCACTGTCATGTGGGCCACTGGGCAAGACCTGTCCCCCCTCAGCATGCCAGATTGCTCTGCTGTCTAATGTCCATTGGAACGACGACAAAGCTTTTTGAATTGAATAGACGGGATTTCTCCTTTTCCCTGTCCACAGTATAACCTCCCCCTGGAGCTGATCAACCGACAGAACCTGACGGAGTGGATGGAGATCCTGAAGACAGTGGTGGACAGAGACGTGCCTCCGGTGAGGGCAGATTTACTGTGGTAGGGCAAGGAGGGAGCACAAATAGGTTGACTATGCAAATCAAGTAGCTCCCAAACAGATTAGCTGTAGTTTGTTTGCTTTATTTTAATTGCTGCGAGTTGAAAGAAAGCTTATTTTATTTTCCTTCTCTCTTTCTCCCCTCCTTCCCCGTCTGTGGCCCACAGGAGACCTTGCAGGTGGATGAGGACGAGAGACCTGAGCTGCCCTGGTGGAAGTGTAAAAAGTGGGCCCTCCACATCCTGGCCAGGCTCTTCGAGAGGTAAGCCTACTCAACCCACCCCAGCACACTGTCACTGATTCTACACTGAGTGTACATTTGGAACACCAAAACATTTGGAACACCTGCTCTTTCCATGAGACTGACCAGGTGAAAGTGATAATCCCTTAATTATGTCACTTATCATTCATTACCTGTCTGGTGGATGGATTATCTTGGCAAAGGAGAAATGCTCACTAACAGGGATGTAAACAAATGTGTGCACAAAATTGGAGAGAAACCTTTTGTGAGTATGGAAAATGTCTGGGATCTTAAATTTCAGCTCATGAAACATGGGACCAACACTTTACATGTTGTGTTTATATTTTGGTTCACTGTATATTAACATGTGAAAGCATCTTTAAACCCCTCCCAGGTATGGCAGCCCAGGCAACACTACCAAAGAGTACACAGAGTTTGCCGATCTCTTCCTCAAGGGATACTCAGTGGCAGCACAACAGGTGAGAGGCCAAGGCCGCTCTTGGCTTTGTCTGAGCTGAAAGATGTGTGATGCATGACTCTGATTGACTGAGGGACAGAAGGTTGCCTTTCAGCTGTGTCTGTCTGCATGGGAGTCTGATCTCAACCAGAGGGAACTGATTTGCCTGTCTGTCTGTAGGTGCTGCTGAAGGTCTTATATCAGTATAAGGAGAAGCAATACGTGGCTCCCAGAGTCCTCCAGCAGACACTCAACTATATTAACCAGGGAATCGCACACGCTGTCACCTGGAAGAACCTGAAGCCACATATCCAGGGCATCATTCAGGARGTGGTTTTCCCRCTCATGTGCTACACGGACAGTGACCAGGAGTTGTGGGAGGAGGACCCATACGAGTACATTCGCATGAAGTTTGGTAAGCGCCATTCTTGTTTTTGGAAATCAGAAATATTCCGTAGTGTTTGTCATCCAGAAGGAATGTCCTGGAATCAGACTGCCTGGAAGTGATCAGTTCAAAGATTTAACTGTGTAAAGCTATTCTAACAAACCAATGCAATGTGCCATCTGATCTGCTGACTCTCTGTCCCGTCTCAGATGTGTTCGAGGATTTCATCTCTCCCACCACGGCTGCCCAGACCCTGCTCTTCACCTCCTGCAACAAGAGGAAAGAAGTGAGTTGTGGTTCTGATGTGAATGCTGTGTCCTCCTGGTCCTGGCAGGGTCAACAGCCTGCCATGATGTGATCCTCTTTCATCCCTATTTGGGACGCATGGCCTGGTGCCTGTTATTTTTTTCTACTGGCCTCACTCCTGCCCTTATTTATGGCCTTGCCACTTCCTCCGTCCTGTCTTGCTGTGGCTCTCATTAGCGCCCTGTTGCTCCAACAACAGTACAGAGCTGTTGGAACCGGTCTGTGGATGAGTCCAGCCAGGAGAACACTGGAAAACAAAGAAGCATAGCTGGAAGAAAGCACTACTTTAGTTGCTGTAGCTCCTTAGTCAGATGTGTTATGTGTTACGTATTACGGCTTTTTTTCTGTTCTAAATGTAAAGTGTTGTTTTAGCATGGAGGTAGTTCTATTCCGTTTTGGCTGTGGGTGAACAGGGTGTGTGGTGCCTGTCCATGTTACGTGCTGCCGTCTGGCTGTGTCTTACAGTCTGTGCGGCGGTGCTCACTCCACACCTGCAGCCATAGAGCCACTGGAGATCATAGTACTGACCTGTGACGTCTCTGACTCCTCACCACGGMCCAGCCTCCATACTCTCCCACAAACTCTCCTGGCCTGCATCTCAAATGGCACSCTATTCCCTACATAGTGCACTAKCCCATGYYCRRTGGTCAAWAGTAGTGCACTATACATGGATTAGMGTGCCATTTGGGACATATCAYAGGTGRTMGATGTTAATGTGWAYCAGTTATCCAGGATACACAGAGAAGCAGCACATTTGACTGAATGCATTTCTTTATTCTCTAGGTTCTTCAGAAGACCATGGGCTTCTGTTATCAGATCCTCACTGAGCCCACCTCTGACCCCAGGAAGAAGGACGGAGCGCTGCACATGATTGGCTCTCTGGCTGAAATCCTGCTCAAGGTTATTAACCCCCAACACCACCTGCTATCTCCTCTTTTCTAGTTGACCTTTGGTCTGACCATGTACTCATCAGATGAGGTAGCTGACACGGCGTGTAACTATTTTGCCAAATTGTTTTATCACTTAAGTTCACTTTATGGCTCCCACGTGGCAGTCAAATACATTAAATGCATTTTTGTTAACCATGAATTTCATTTTCTTCTCTCCCCCGGAAACAGAAAAAGGTCTATAAAGACCAGATGGAGTTCATGCTGCAGAACCACGTCTTCACTCTGTTCCGCAGTGAGCTGGGCTATATGAGAGCCAGAGTAAGTGTCACGTTGCCAGATCATTCTG